>NC_136944.1:21835949-21841290 GCF_949987615.1 Pollachius pollachius | reverse complement strand
CGACAGGCCGTGCGGTCCCAAGGTAAGGAGTCACAGCGATACGTTAATAATGAACTAAAAGGGTCCCATATTACACCACCAGGTGTGAGTGTGATTAGCCGTTACAAGCCGTTATGGAAATCTGCCTCTTCTGACATCACAGGTGGGCGTGTCCACCTAGATGTGTTAGAAGAGGCAGATTTTCAAGACGGCTAATCACACTCACACCTGGTGGTGTAATATGGGACCTTTAAAAGCGTGGAGCGCTGGTCATTGTTCACGAAGAGACCCTCTACATGAAATGAATGAATGGCAGAACAAAAGGAGAATGATTAAAAGAAGACTGCTGACTCTGGCGGGGCGTGCTTGGAGACTTTTGTGTTTCAGGAATAATATGCCAGTTTGGCACACAAGAGGACACACAGACAGACAGACAGACACGCACACACACAGACACACATGCACGCAAGCACACAAGCATGCACACACAAACACACACGTGCGCACACACACACACGGATGCAGACGCACACACATGCACACAAACACACAGATGCACACACGTACGTACACACGCACACACACACGCACACACACACACACACACACACGTACAAGCACACACACACACACACACACACACGTACACAGGTACAAGCACACACACACACACACACATTGTGTGGTTCTTTCCGCCTACCTGTGTGACCTGCGTGACCTTCTCGGTGACCTTGATCTTGCTCTGGGCGAGGATCTCGGTGGGGGAGGGGGGGCGGGCCCGCTCAGACCCCCTGAGGCTGAGCGCCACCTGGGGGGATGCGGCTGAACCGCCGGTTGAGCACCAGGTCCGAGTCGGAGGTGGAGTTCAGCACGCTGGGCTTCAGGTCTGTAGTGAGGGGTCAGAGGTCAGAGGTCAGAGGGTGGAGGTCGACACGCTGGGCTTCAGGTCTGACGGGGGGAGGTGTCAAAGGTCAGCACGCTGGGCTTCAGGTCTGTAGTGAGGGGTCAAAGGTCAAAGGTCAGAGGGTGGAGGTCGACACGCTGGGCTTCAGGTCCGTAGTGAGGTGTCAAAGGTCAAAGGGTGGAGGTCGACACGCTGGGCTTCAGGACTGTAGTGAGGGGTCAAAGGTCAGAGGTCAGAGGATGGAGGTCGACACGCTGGGCTTCAGGTCTGTAGTGAGGGGTCAAAGGTCAAAGGTCAGAGGGTGGAGGTCGACACGCTGGGCTTCAGGTCTGACGGGGGGAGGGGTCAAAGGTCAAAGGTCAGCACACTGGGCTTCAGGTCCGTAGTGAGGGGCCAAAGGTCAAAGGTCAGAGGGTGGAGGTCGACACGCAGGGCTTCAGGTCTGAGGGCGCACTCACACTGGGCCATCTGCACCGTGCTCAAGTCTAGATCGTTTGACTAGTGTGAGCGCGCCGACAGTGCTCAACTCCACTTCCGTTCCGTGGCCTGAGCACACTTCGGTTAGGTGTGCTCAGGCCACGGTACAGATGCTAATGAGCCGACACGCGCACACGCACGGCTACGCAACCTGAGCTGGATGACGTGTAGTCCATGCGACCCTTCTTTCCCATTAAACAATAAACATGACGGCCAGCGGTCCACGTTGGTGCGATAGTGAAGTTGAGTTTTTGATTAAAAAAATACCCCGTTCGTCACGGTTCACTGGAGAAGGCGGGGCTGCACATGGAGACAATTTGCATACTCCTGAATGTTTTTATTTTTTTATGAATGAAGACACCCGCATTCAAGAATAAGTTCACGTCTGAGTGTAGGCTACAAACGCGATTAACTATTTACAAGTGCAAAAAACTCCAACATATTATTTATTTAGCTGACCACTTGTTTTTTAATCCCAATAAAAAGCCTCGTAAGGACAGTTCCTCTGCGTCTCTCTCGTAGATCGCACCATCTTTCAACGTCTTTGTTTAATACGACTGCATCACCCTCTCTCACATGATCAGCAGCTCGCGGATTTCACTTTCTCTCGAGTTAGAAGTGAACTGCTCATGATCTTATCGCTGCGTTGTCTCTGTGTCCCCCCCCCCTGGAACCACGGAGCCGTCGCATTCACAACAGAATGAAACCCAATAAACCACCAATGTGTGCAGGGTGCGGGAGGGTAAATTGGGGTTCTAGCTCAAGCAGGCAATTTACCTCGGGGAGTGTAAACGAGCGGACCGTGCCGCGAGAGAGGCGTGCATAAAACGGCTGGCAGTGTGAAAACGCTCAGTGAGAGAGGGCTGTATCTGAGTGGAACGGCTCCAAATAAGCAACAAAGTCAGTAAAGTGTCAACTGTGTTCTCTGTGTTGCTCTACTAAGCAGCGGACGCTTGGTGGTGACGTATTACGACGTGATGACGTCTGTACAAGAGGCAACCGTAGTCAGGCCCAGTTGAGATTGCCTAGTGTGAGCACAGGCCAGTGCACAGCAGGGGGGGGGCGGGGTAAATCGTACTTGAGCACGGTACAGGTGTGAGACGGGCTTGGGCAAGGTACAGATGGCCTAGTGTGAGTGTGCCCTGAGCGGGGGAGGGGGGGGTCAAAGGTCAAAGGTCAGCAAACTGGGCTTCAGGTATGAGGGGGGAGTGGTCAAAGGTCAGAGGTCAGCAAGCTGGGCCTCAGGTCTGTAGTGAGGGGTCAAAGGTCAGAGGGTTGAGGTCAAAGGTCAGCACACTGGGCCTTAGGTCTGAGGGGGGAGGGGTCAAAGGTCAGAGGGTGGAGGTCAGCACACTGGGCTTCAGGTCTGCAATGAGGGGTCAAAGGTCAGAGGGTGGAGTGTCCAAGTCATTTCATGATGTGTCCACAAAGCAGTGAGCTGAGTGCATTTTTTCCATAAGCAACGGCCTGATTTGCACCGTAACAGAACGCGAATCACACATCTTATAACACAGCATTCGTTAAATATCTCCTATTATACTACTTTTCTTGTCTTAATTTCTTATTAATGACTCCTATAGAGCAACCTGACATGAATCACAGCACAAAAACTATGTAGATTTTCGGGAAACTCTTCCTCTCATCTGGGCGCTTTCAGCGTTCTCCGTCAGCACTCGGCTTCGTCCTTCTCTGCCCCCTCGCCCCCCTCCTGCCAACCCCACCCCGTTGTGATTGGTTACCTCCCGGAAGAGCAAGTTGCAGCATTACCATACATGGAAAATCCGGATTGTTCTACGTAGATAAATCCCGGAAATTTGAACAAGTGAATGGCGACCGGCGTCCCTAGTGTTTAGCGCTCAGCACAGCCAACCCAGGCGGTCAGCAGGGAACACGTCTAAATGCATGTACGGCATTATTTGACACTTTAGTATGGTTAAACATGACTATAAATCATTATAACAATGATTATAGGTCATAAAAGTCGAAAAAAGCGTAATAGGTGCTCTTTAACAAACGCAGTCAAATGGCTCTACTTATTTATACTGTTACCAATAGTATAATTCAATACCGGGCGCCGAGCTCTTTCACAGTGACGGAGACTGGCTAACTGTAGAAATATCACCTCTGTAATCAACCACAGCAGGCAGAGCACAGGCACACACACACTAGAAGTGTTCCACCGTCACACTTCAGCATGGGGGCGTCGTCTGATCCAAGTGTTACCAGGGGCGACGGAATGTTTAGCTAAAGCCCTCCTGAGGCAGAGGTATGTAAGACCTTACTTAACATCGGAGAACAAGCATAACCAAAACATGTGCATGCCGCCTGCAGATGGCACTGTTTTACCCCAGAGAGTAAAGGACTGAGGATTCAGGTAAAGGGACTCGCAGACTTAATGTGCCAAAGGCGATAATAAAATCTCAAGGACAATGGAACTCAAAATATCTGCCTATCTTTTACCGCCATGATCCCTCACTCCAATGTGTTAGCGAGCATGCGTAGGATTCCAGCCAACAACAGCTCAGTTTATCTACAGGGCACACTTAAAAACAGCAGCTGGCTGAAGGCGGTGCTGAACAAACCACAATGACCGACAACAGGAACCGACACCATGTAAGTGGTTAAGGGAAGGCATGCATGCTGAGAAATGGGTTTAAGAAATAAAGATACCGGAAACACATCTCAAATGGAACAGAAAGTCTACAGAGAACAGACCGGGTTTTTACGTGTCAACTTTGGGGGTCACTCTATGCCTGTGTTATATTGATGAATTGTGTGTGAGACGTTGTGTGTGTGTGTGTGTGTGTGTGTGTGTGTGTGTGTGTGTGTGCGTGTGTGTGTTTTGGGGGTTGTATGTGTGTGTGTGTTTGTGTGTGCGTGTGAGACGCTACTGTGTGTGTGTAAGAAAGTGATGACGACACAGAGGACTATCATCACAAACAACGCACATAGGCACGACCCACAAGCACGCACACACGCACGCACATAGAAACACACAGACACACACAAACACACACACATGCAGGTTCATGTGGCCCAGAGGCCACGGGGCAAAGGGATTGATCGGACCACCCAGGCAGACGTGGACAGGGGGCAGAGGAGGGGGCAGAGGAGGGCCCTCCCCTCCGATTGGGCGATACGGTGACTCGGACAGGAAGCACAATAAGTCGATGAGTAAAGGGTATTCTTAGCAACAGTGGAAGTGGTTGACACGCACACACACACGAACAAACACAGTGTACGGTGTGCATGGTAATGGCTCAGGATCTATACCACACACTGTGCGTGTCTGTGTGTGTGTGTGTGTGTGTGTGTGTGTGTCGTATCTATTTGTATGTGTGCGTGTGTCTATTTGTGTGTATGTGTATTTGTGTGTGTCTATGTCTATGTGCGTGTATGTGTGTGTCTATCTGTGTGTGTGTGTGTGTATCTGTGTGTGTTTGTGTGTCTATCTGTGTGTGTGTGTGTATCTGTGTGTGTGGGTGTCTATCTGTGTGTGTGTGTGTGTGTGTGTGTCTATCTGTGTGTGTATGTATGTGTGTGTCTATCTGTGTGTGTGTCTATCTGTGTGTGTGGGTGTGTGTGTCTATCTGTGTGTGTATGTATGTGTGTGTCTATCTGTGTGTGTGTGTGTGTATCTATCTGTGTGTGTGTGTGTATGTGTGTGTGTCTATCTGTGTGTGTGTGTGTGTGTGTGTCTATCTGTGTGTGTGTATGTGTGTGTGTCTATCTGTGTGTGTGTGTGTGTGTGAGTGTGTGTGTGTGTGTGTGTCTATCTGTGTGTGTGTGTGTGTATGTGTGTGTCTATCTGTGTGTGTGTGTGTGTGTGTGTGTGTCTATCTGTGTGTGTGTATTTGTGTGTGTCTATCTGTGTGTGTGTGTATGTGTGTGTGTGTGTGTGTGTGTCAGACTCACTGCTGCAGTGGGGCTCTCCGGCCCAGTCGGCCCTCATGCCGTCGATGTTGTCGAGGGAGGAGGCGC
>NC_136944.1:21810949-21830949 GCF_949987615.1 Pollachius pollachius | reverse complement strand
TCCACTCTCCCAAACGTCACAGGGGGTTTGCTGAGCTCTGGTTGACTTGTAATCGGAAGGTTGCAAGTTCTCCGGCATCTCCTAGCTAAGTATCGAGGTGTCCCCGAGCTAGACATCTAACTCTGACTGCTCCAGATTAGCTGGCTGTCACTTGCATTGTTGACTCCGCTGTCTGTGTGTGAATGCACCGTTGTAAGACGCTTTGAAAAGTGTCTACTAAATGTAAATGTCACTTATTTTGACTGCAACGCATCAATGCCCAGAACTTGGAGAGTTTCAGCAGATGCTTTTAGCGAAAGCGACTTAAAATAAGTACATTTGTTAGAAGAAAGAGGAACAACAATATATCGCCGAAACAAGTTCAAAGCACTTGCATTTGCTAGGTTAACCCATTCCCCGTATACAATAAAAAATGCTAGGATAAGACGCTACACGTGACTCACACAATGAATGTATTGACTAAATATGGGGCAGCAGACCATTCGCCTCGCTGCAAGCGCTGAATCATCCAAAAGTTTATTGTTCCCATATGAGTCATCAAATGGATTTATAAACCCAGGTCTGACACCTAAGTGTGAAACTCCTTTGTTTAACATAGATTGTGATGAAGAAGATTAGGGGGGAAAGCGACATGCTCTTTCATGAAACTAAACCATTTTCAACGTGGCATCTTATGAACTTAAGGACTCTAGGTTCTTACCTTAGAGAGGGAGAGAGAGACAGAGAGACAGAGAGACAGAGAGAGAGAGGGGGGGAGAGTAAGAGAGACAGAGAGACAGAGAGAGAGAGGGAGGGAGAGTAGGATAGACAGAGACAGAGAGAGACAGAGAGCGAAACAGAGAGACAGAGAGAGAGAGAAAGGGAATAAACAGGGGAGATTTTATTTAAAAAGTCTCTATTGATTACTGTGTAGGACAAATCCAAAATGAAAACAAATCAAAAGGAAGAGCCAGGGTTTCCTGCTGTCGAAATGTAACCAGTTCTCACCTTCTTTATCGTAGTAGAGGATCTCCACCTTGCGCTCCTCGGAGCCCAGCAGTGCCTGGGCCAGCTGGGCCAGGGCGGTCTTCATGGTCCCCGGCCCCACCAGGAACTGGCAGGTGCAGGGCTGCTGCATGATCTCCGCACGGCTGAAGCCAAACATCTGGCAGAAGCCCTCGTTGCAGTAGATGATGCCACAGTTCTTCATCTGCGTGTTGCCGATCAGGAACTTGCGATCTGAGAGGGAGTTAAAGGTACTTGTGATATATGAATGTGAAAAATATTTCACCCAAAAAAAAAATATATATATATTTTCTTTATTTTATATATGCATAAAAATATTGCCGAAATGAAACCAACATGACATGACCCAGTGAGGGCCAATGGGAGTGACGATGTACTGGGGAGTACAGTGGTCAGAGAGGCTAGGGCATCACAGGAAGTAATATAGGATTCAAACATTTCAAATATCAGAAAGAAGAATTGCGACAAGAAGAGACAACACTTGTGACAGAAGCGATGACTGCTTATGTGACAGCTACACTATTCAGGACTTAAAAAAAGAAAAAGTTCAGGAAACTTGTGTGACTAGCAGGAATTCATTATCCTGCTAGTATAATAATAACATGATAATAATCATGTCATTTGTTTGCCTTCAGAGTTTGAAGATAAGAACCTTAAAACCTTAATTAATTATTATTGATTATTTTTAGGGTGACGTGCCGGCTTTAACCCCTTCATCCACCAGAACCCTAACCGTACCCTCCATGGACTTTGTCTTTACACTACGGCCAACAGCTTCCTCTAGCCTCACTGGTAGACGGTAGCCTGACATCACTGTCATTGTCTGATTCCCAGGAAGGGTCAAAGGCTTTATCGAAAGAAAGATTCTGGCGAAAAATGACTTTCTGGCAGAAATCTCTGAAGGCAAACCTTTCCAGAGTGCGGATGTGTCATTCAACATATATTCAATAGAGCTGTTTATCAGTTCCGTTGGCTTGTCGGCCCAGCTATATTTGGAGATGGAAACACTATGCTGCCCCTTGTGTAAGTATGTTAATGAGACATGGAGTAGCTGCAGGTAGCTCTGTGAAGATCTATCTCTGTTGTATGCGGGGAATGGGTTAACCTAGCGATGGTAAGTGCTTGGCACTTGTTTCTATGAACATCCTTACTGTACTGACAGCGATATATTGTTGTTTCTCTTTCTTCTAACAAATGTACTTATTGTTAGTCGCTTCGGATAAAAGCGTCTGCTAAAAGCCCTAAACGTACAATATAAATGCAAATCGACGTTGTGTCTGATTCCCAATGTGGATCTTCACAAACAAACTACATACGAAGCACTCTAAATCCAGCTTGGATCGACCATTTTAAGTTAGATACCAAGCACAACTCTGAAACATGTGAGTCTGCCCTCTGAACTGTCAGCCGAAGCAAACAGGTGAGATCCCGCCCCCTACCGGGATGAATCATGTGGATCAGTGCCTGCAGGGGCGTCTGATAGAAACTGATGCGGCCTCTCCAATTCTTCAGATTTGTTCCTGTGCAACAGTCTTTCCTTGTCCCCATCAAGCTGCTATTTATGCATGCTGCTAGTAATCTGTTGAAAGCAGCTGCTAGCTATTATTGACAAGTGTATCCTATGCGCACACACCCCCGACACACACCCCCGACACACACCCCACCCATCCCCCTCCTCACAGCAGGGGGTCATTCTGCATCACCACATCGATCGGGGCCGGTTTGGTCCACAGGGGGATGATGGGAGATGTCCCCTCCGCTCGATGGAACCAGTGCACGGCCGTGCACTTTCATTAGAATGATATTACGACACTGGAACCCTCCTCTCGACTACTTTAGGGCCGCCATTGTCGTGACTCACTCGCCCGCCCACGCCTGTAGTAAATGGACCGCTGAAAAGGTGACCCCCCCCCCCCCCTAAGTGCGCGGTCCTTCTCTCCGGGAGGTAAATGGGTGAGTTCCTCTGGTGATTCTCCCCCCCCCCCCCCTTGCGGTCTCCTTGACTCCGGGAGGTAAATGGGTGAGTTAAAGTTAGTATCTGTGTCCCTGGTGTGACCCGCGCTGGGTTGACGGTCGTCAGGCGGTTGCTAGGCTGCGCTCCGGCACTATGTGCTTACCAGATGGGGAGCACATGCACATTTACACGCTCACACGTGGAAGAGGAGCCGGCACACACACATTTCTGAAATAACTTCCTCAGATATGAGACAATAAAATTTAATTAATCAATTAAATCATCCTGCTGAAAAATAACTCTAAATTATCCATCTATAATCTGTTGTACGTCTGTCCCTAAGGGGACAGGAACTGTTTGTCCATATATGTTGTACGCCTTCATATGACCATTGTAATTGAATGCATTGTATTTTAATGTTGGATCTTATCTACCGGTCCAGATGTAAAGCAGCCTTCCCTGCTGATTCTGACACAGCCAGTGTTTTTAATCTGTCCTGTCCCTGTCAAACAAACCAATAAATGAAAACCACCATATCTTTCGCACAAAAACAAACGTTTAGTTTTCTGTCAATTCATTGGCATAAGAAGATGGCAGGTTATTTTTGGGTCGTGGTTCAGCATGCAGCCGTGATTTCATCTAGGCACCACTGAGAATGGAGGTGATTGCAGCGGGCCTATTTTCTGATTCAAATTACACCGGGTTTCCGGCTCCCAGGAAGACTGCGACGCGAATAATACGAGTAGCTGTAGTGAGAGACGCAGCGACTCCGTTGGCAACGGAGAGACGAGTGGAACATGTCAGGTCACGGAATACAGCGTAACACGCACTTGAGAGAGGAGGACTTCTGATCATCGGGAGGGGAGAGGATCTGTCGTCCTACTCGCCCCTGCATCACTGGTAAAACCAGACACTCTGAGAGATAATAGTATTTTCTTTCAGCCCAAAACAATGGCCCTTCATTGGCAGCCAGCCTTTACGCACCGATACAACAATCCAACGTGTTAGATGGATTGTAACACGTGTATAATAATACGATGGCCAGGAAATAATAATGCAAAATACCGGTAATAATTCCCTTTCTGGTATTTTATATAGAGCTTTATAGAGCTTTATAGAACGCTTTGTTATGGAGCTATAGAGAGCAGGTGGTCACAACTTCAATTAATTGGCTTTAATCAGGCACAAAACGTAATTTCGGTGATTTGTGTTTCAGGAACTTGTTTCAACTAGTTAATTGCTTTAATTATTTCTCAAGTCTGACACCAACAGACACACGGACACAGACACACGGACACAGACACACAGACACAGACACACACACACACACACACACACACACACACACACACACACACACACACACACACGCACACACATCTATCGTTAACTTATGCTAGTACACAAAGCTAGTTGATGTATCCAGATACAGTAACAAAGCAGTAGGCCTTTTCCATAAACCCCTTCTCCTAAAGTTAGACCAGGCCTAGGAGCTGAGCGCTGATAGGTCAACGCTAAGCGCACTCCACTCACTTTGTCCGTCGAACTTCCGGATGATGGTATCCAGGTAGGTGTTCTGGAGTGCCACGTGCCCCCGTCTCACCGGCATGTCGGCGCTGAGGTAAGACGCTCCACCGACGCGTCAACTCGTCTCGTGAAAACACTATTGCGACAAACGCGGACACGACGCGAAGCGGTACGACAGCGGCGCGCGTCTGCGCTCCGAGCCGAGGAAAAGCAGGGTGAAGCCAGCGGGGGTGCTGCCGCTCCGCGTCCCCGTGATGGGAGATGACGGCGCGAGACGACACGGCGGGCGCGAGGAGCGGTTGCCAGGGCGATGGCGGCAGGGGCGCACCGCGAGCTGTTTTGTTTGATGTCGCTGTCGGGCGTGATGTAGTAAAAAGAAAGCGACAAAACTAGCAAAAAACGACAAAAAAATGTATTAAAGCTGTTCACAAGTTCGAGTATCTCGCAAGAATAACACAGGCTACCGACACGGGTCTGGTCCGTAGAGTTGTGCAGAGCGACCCCGGAGCTTGGCTTGCTCCACTCGTTCATAGAGATAAACAGACAAGTGGAAAGAGTCTCCGTCCGTCGCTCTGCCGCGCGCCTCTCGAGCGCCTTTTGACGCGACTCGCGCGCCTGACACGCTGACGGAGTGCAGACCTCTTGTTCTCGCTCTGCTCCAGAACTCCCCGCGCTCAGAATAGCCTCCATTATCCGCCACACTTGATGCCTGCAAAGTTTCGATTCTGATTGATCTTAATAATGTGAAATATTAACAGGGAATGTGGGTCGCTGAAATACTCTTAATGCTCGATCTCCCACGTGTGTGTGCGTGTGTGTGTGCGCGCGCGTGTGTGTGTGTGTGTGTGTTTTTGTGTTTCACCATTTTCTTAATTTTTTGGGGGGGTTAACTTGTTTGTGTGTATGCGCACGAGCCCACACAAATGCGTAAACGTGTTTGTGTTTGGCACCTATGTATTTTTAGGTGCGTGTGTGTGTGTGTGCATGGAACCGTGTCTCACGCTGACATTTGAAAAGGGAGCTTAGTTATTAACTTAACTGTGCCAGACGGTTAGCGTTTCTGTTTTGAATCACCGCCAATAGATCCTGAATGATGGGAACGCAGATTACAGCGGGCACGCTCACTGCCTGGTTTTGATTGGAACTCAGAGATCTAAGTCATACATATAAAAGAGAAAAGAAAAACCCTTAAGGACCCTATGTGATATATATAAGAAGTTATCTTCTGGATGTCTGGTGATAATTATCTTCATGGAGAAAAAAATATTCTGTTTTGGTTACCAGGTGTTGGGAATCCACCTGGTCTAACTGTATTGACTCTGTCCCACTCACTTCCTGTTTGTGTCGTCCTCAGTAGGGATGACAGATAGATCTACCGGTCACCGGAAACGACCGGTTTTCAGCTGGTCGGTGACTGGTCCTATCCAGAATACGAATGAACAGAACTTTATTGATACAATGATTAGAGAGACTTTTAGAGACCCTCTCCTGAGACAGAAGACATGGACTTGCTTCTTCAGTCACATCTTTATTACACCCCCAAAAAAGCTGAACTTCATTCAGTTTGACAGCTCTAGGTCCACCTCTGTTCGTTAGCGAGGGGCCCGCTCAAAACTAAAAAAAAGTCTGTTTAGAATGGGTCGATTAAGGGCAAACTGTGGACTTCATCATCAAAAACATTCAAATGATAAATTACGATGAAATGTTCAACAGCTTAGCCTTTGTTACAGAGCGTAATACAGAGGAATACTGTACTCCCTAACTACTCAATGTAACAGTCATCGAGTGCTTTGATATAAAGACAGCTTATTGATTCAAAGATGCACAGATGTCGCCCCCCCCCCCCCGGTAGTCCTCCCGGCTTCTCCATTTATGCATTGTTATTTTTAGGGATGTGGAATTGTGAATTAAGTCACGTGTCCGGGCTGAGTTTGCGTTGATCCGGCGTCGGTTTTGGGTCTGGCAGCTCGGAGTCTGTTGCATTGTGGGTAGGCCTGAGGATGACAGGAAGTTAAAGTAAGATGAGATCTCACTTTTTGCTTGAGCCCTGGGCCCTGTAGCGATCTCGGGCCCCTTGGCACTTGCCCCGTTGCATATATGGTTGATCTGGCCCTGGGCCGATCGCTGTGTCCAGTATTGCTAGGCCCAAGATCGCTGAATTCTCCTGTTGAATTCTCCTGGAAATTCTCCTGTTGAATTTTCCTGTTGAATTCTGCTGTTGGCCCTGGGCCGATTGCTGGGTCTCCAGTATTGCTGATTGTTGCTTTCTGGAGGAGTGGTCATCCCAACCCTTCCTTGGGTTGTCAGCAATGCACCCGACTAGTTCAACTCGGATGAACGATTTTCCAGAAAAACAGAAGACCGAACTATTTCTAAATTCGTGGTGTCCCTGAGCAAGACACCTCACCCTAACTGCTCCTGACGAGCTGGCTGTCGCCTTGCATGCTGGACACGGACTTTGGTGTGTGAATAGTTGTGATAATTGTAAAGTGCTTTGAGTGGCCGCTTCTAATAAAAGCACTATTTAAATGCAGCCCATTTGTTTTCTAGTTTCTCCCCCAGGTTTCCGGTTCCTTGTTTGATTATTTCCGGCCGCCTGTTTGAGGCGAAGAACAGCTTGGTTTTGCCCCGACCCCTGGTCTGATGTCTGCCTTTGGGTTCACCTCCCTGCGAGCCGTGACAACACAAGTGTCAGTAATTGGTATCGCAGAGAGGCGATCGGGCCTGCTATAAGCTCTGCTGTTTGTCTCGGAAAGCCCTTGATGAACCGCGGGCTAAAATTAACCAATGAGAAGGCATGGACGCATGCCTTCCCACCGTGTTGTTGGTGTGATGGCAAGGACAATACGATAAGTTATGGGATGTGTACAACCATACTGCTCTGTCTGATGTGGTACAGCCACTTCCACACTTGCAGGGTCCTGTATTACTAAATCTGGATGGATTTGGTTCAAAGCAAAAAAGGCCTCCACTCTAAATGGATATTTGTTTAGCGACACAAATTCATACTTCAGACTTTCGTCTAGAATGGGCTTCGTTTATCTCTGAGTGTGTTCTTAGTGAATAGACGAGGCTGGGGATGTTTGTGATGGGTGAGGGGAGGATTGGGTAAATGGATAAATGAGTGATACGTTGCACAGATACAGAGAGACACAATTATTTTTTTTTTATCCCTTTAAAACATGCTCTGGCAACTCCATCAACAAATACCCCTTAGAATTACCTTATCCGATGAAAACAGCCACAAACGCCTGAAAAATACAGGTTTTTTTTCACTAAATACTTTAAATAAGGGCAACAGGTCACAATATGTGACCTAACAGTCTCTACCATAGATTTCATTATCATACATCTGTTTGACATCTGAATGAACCGACAGCGGTGGGGTCTGCGTGACAAACAAAGGGAAGAGCAGCGCCTTCATGTTGACTCTCCTGTGTGGAAGATGCTGGTTCCCATGGCCTGCGTGGCAACGACTCTATTCACACAAGATAATTGGCAAGAGAATCCCCCAGCTATCGGTAACCCTGCCCTCTAAGATTCCCCCCCCCCTCGCCGGGAGACGGAGAGAGGCTGGATCAATGGGGCCCCCAGCGCCTTCTACGTCAGCCAACACAGACTTTTATCTGGACGGAATTCGCCCGTCGCGGGCTGTCTGAGACCACCATGCCTTAGATAAGGGCTGGGACATGAGATATACATACCGTACTGTACACACACACACACACACACACACACACACATGCAGACGCGCACGCACGGCGCACGCTCTCGTAATCATGTCCTCTCTGCTGAAGCACATGTCAGCTTCCAACACATAAAACCCACATATAGATTCAGTACAAAGACTCATGCATGTGTACACTCATGTCCTTGAATCTATACCTTCAGCAGCTTTAGGTCAACCAGACTTCTGATGGTTTGTTGGACAGAACTCATTTGGAAGGATTCCTGGGGGATTGTTCAGAAAAGGTTCAGGAACTTTAAAGGAATACTGGTGTGAAATACCACTGGTGGGTCGGACACAAACGTATATGCTGAAGGCTGGCCCGATGGATTCTCATTGGATTGTGATGGTATGGATCTGTCTAAAAAGCATGGCTATTTAGACAGATGACCTTTACCACTACATTCACTGAGTGGTCCAGGATCTCGACCCAGGCTATGAAAGTGGTGTGAGTTAAATATCATTGAATTGGCCAGTAGAGTTCTAGCGTAAAGTTTCCAAAAGTATATCTGAACTACACACACACACAAATACAATGAAGTAGGACATCGATAGAAAAGGAGAAGAAATGTTTAAATGTTCAAAGCAACGTCTTTTATTTTGCAGGTAACAACTTGAGATAGGCTAGTGATTCGATGCGGCGGTTATTTTGACATTTTCTACCAGTCGTGTACGTAGACACACAAGGTCAGAGAACCAACAACATCTAGAACTGAAGGTCAACAACGAGGACTGCAGTGATTGTTACGGGTTACACTCTATACGCTAAATCCTCACTGCAGATCGAGTTTATGGATTTGATGTTAATGTTGTTATCGCAGTATAGCTTTTAGTAGAGCTATTAGGGGACGAGAGCTGACAACAACAACAGACCTCGTCACGTTTCTAACGTTAAAGTAAACGACAAGCCGAAAAGTTTTCCCCGCTGGGGGGGGGGGGGAGGAAGGGGACTGGGACCTGGGAAGAGAAGGGGAGGGTTTGGGGGAGGCGTTGGTGACCATGGAGACCAACCTAGTCCGTCCGCATCACCTCCTTATCTGAGCCCCCTCGTGAGTGTCCGCGGCCCCGCTATCACGCCAGCACTTCAGAAAGCGGGTGGAGGAGGCCTGGAGGCTGGCGGGGGGGGTACGGACGGACGGTACACATTCCAGTCATTTCTTCCCTCCTCTCCTCTTCCCGTCTGTCTCCCTGCAGAGAGCTCTGCTGCCCGCCTCGCGCACGAAACACGGCCACCCTCCGCTCTGGTAGTGGATCAGAGGATGGCTTCATTTGATGGTTTCAATGTCGGTCTCTCCATGAGTGGAGACAAAGGTGGAGGGGGGGGGAGAGTGTTATTGTAGATGCTCTCCACACACGCACGCACGCACGCACGCACGCACACGCACACACCATACACACGCTCGCGCACACACACACGCACGCACACAGCTTCACTCTTCCGTACTAGAAGTAATTCTGATACTGACACACACAGACACACACAGACACACACGCACACACACACACACACACACACACACACACACACACACACACACACGCACGTACACACGGAAGCCGGCACCCAATGATTCCTTCATAGCACCCGGGAAGAATAAAAACACCAAGCAGACACCTGCGCCTCGGTCCCCGCTGCCCTCGTTCACTTTACACCGCCGCCTTCCCTCGAGTCGCCGTGCTCGGACGCAACTCGCTGCCGAACTCAAACTCAGACTTCACGTACAACATGTCCCCGGTCGTTACTCTCTCAACACTTCCTCTGTTCAGACCAGAACCCACCAGAGCGTTTAAACCCTTCGCATTTGTCAGACAGAAAGTACAAACGTTTATTTATGTCTGGATTTTTGTTGGTTTTTTAAGGCAAAAACGATATAGAACCCCTCTTTGTTAGGCCCACCCAACAAAGAGGGGTCTATATCGTTTTGGGAGAATCATGAGGAAAGTCATGACTTCGTAATTGGTTTGATGGTTTCGAGGGGCTTTTAGGATTCTAAGGTCGATTTTTAATTTGGATACACAAGTTAGTGGTTGGCTAGTTTTCTTTTTTCGTCGTTTTGCAGACACAGAGATCAGGGCAGATCCTTGTGTTCCTCGGTGGATTCCTTGATGATCTGAAATAAAGAAGAAGAGTTGATTTAGACGGAGTAGAGGCCTTCATGTGTGTGAGGCGCTGTGGCTTAATGGCTGCTCGGGGCCTCATGTGCGTATGGACGCTTGCGATTTGTGTTTCACACTTGCGACACACCGCCCCCTACAGGCGAAGGAGGCGAAGTGCGCGACTAAACAATGTCTGTCACGCACGCACCTCCCCGTCTCGGGTCTCCACGGTGCGGACCAAGACCCTTCTCTTCACGGTGGCCTCCGGGGGTTTGGTGTCGACGTTTGTTTCTGAAGGAGGAGAGAACAGAGTCTTGTGTAAATGTGAATCACGACGTGTGAATCCCAGTGGGAAGGCCTAACCGTATATCTGATATGTTGGCAGAAGGGGCGTAGGAATGAGTTTAACGTTGGGGGGGACACATATCGGAAGATCCGTTAATGGTTTGAACAGAAATATGTCATAAATTAACTACACTGAAAAAATTCACAAATATATTTTATTCTACTGAAAAGATACATTTGTAAATGTAAAGGAAAACACATTTTGAATGGCAGTAATGAACTGATAAATATCAAATCGATTCTTTAATTGCACGCTCGATCATCCAGTTTTTTAGAATAAGAAGCGGTGACAAGATGCTGTGTTGCGCTTTCAAAATAAAATAAAATATTTTTCTCCCCCTGGTATAATTTTTAGGTGGGACAAATGCACCTGTCTCCAATATTGGAGGGGACACGTCCCCTCCGTCCCCCCCGGTTCCTACGCCCTTGGTTGTCAGCATTGGTTGCATGAAGGAAATAATACATAAATATAGTTCCCCAACATAATACCTCATGATATGAAGGGATAGAAAAATGTTTATAGCCAAAATTATAATTACTACATTTTAAGTGAGGCTAAACATTTTACACAAAAAGGTTTTAGAAGTGTAAAAAACACCCTTGAACATTTTAAAAAAATTCAGTTTTAATTTGTTTTAATTGAATTATCTCATCCCTATAGCTATATCTTTTTCTTTTCTTGCCATTATTTCCAATCCCTTACTCACCTCTGAACTGCATATTGGCGAAACTCTGCACAGGAACTGTGATCCTACAGAAAACCACCACAACCGTCAGAACGCACAGACATCACCACGGACCGATACAGGCTGCCTTCATCAAGCGCATCTTATCCTAGCTATCTTTGTTGTATACAGGGAATGGGGTCACCTAGGGATTGGTAGTGCTTGGCACTTGGTTGAACAGCGGTATATTGTTGTTCCTCTTCCTTTTGACAGATGTACTAATTGTAAGTCACTTTGGATTAAAGCATCTGCTAAGCGCCCTTAATGCAAACGTGAATGTAACCCCTCCCCACCCCCGGGGCGTGCCTCACCTGCTCTCCTCCCCTTCCAGCAGCTTCCTGTAGGTGGCGATCTCGATGTCCAGGGCCAGCTTGACGTTGAGCAGGTCCTGGTACTCCTGCAGGTGGCGGGCCATCTCCTCCTTCAGCCCGTTGATCTCGTCCTCCAGCCGGTTCACCGTGTCCTGGTAGCCCGCCGTCTCCACGGCGCAGCGGTCCTCCACGTCACGCAGCTGACGCTCCAGCGACTCGTTCTGAGGACGACGAGGACGAAGAGGAGGATGATGAGGACGTTGACCACGACGAGGACGATGATGATGACGATGATAAATGGAGTGCATTTATACAGCGCTTTTCTAACCGGTGGCAACTCAAAGCGCTTAACAACACCGCCTATTATTCTCCCATTCATGCACACATTCACACACCGGCGACGGTGTCACACACCCAAGGCGACGTCGGGCGCAGCTAGGGTGATGCGTCTGGCTCAGGGACACCTCGACACTCGGGGATCGAACCGGCAACCTTCCGGTTACGGGTCAATCCGCTCTACCTCCTGAGCCGCCGCTGCCCTTCGCCATGATGATGACAAGGAGGAGGATGATGATGGTGACGATGGCAGACGGTAAGCGGCCAATGGGGTGCCGTCGGTGCACTCGAGGGGGCGAGTCTCGCCGACCAAACCAGACGACGGTGAACCCGTTTGGTTGACTCACCGTCCCTCGGAGGGAGTCCAGGTCACAGGTCAGCACCTGGAGCTGCCGGCGGTAGTCGTTAGCCTCCTGCTTGGCCAGGCGCAGGGCCTCCGCGTTCCGGCCCGCCGAGTCCGTCATGTCGGCAAACTGGGACAGAAAAAACAGTTTAACCGTTGTTATTTTATCGCCAGCGGGGGATCGTCACGCTCGGCTGGTTGCTAGCATGAGAGAGTTCATGCAGAAAAGTCGGACGGATGACGTCGTTGATCCGACTCTGATTAAAGGGGTGATATCATGCCACCAGGCGTGAGTTTTACAACTGGTGGAATCGCTAGTGGGCGTGGCCGCCTAGATGTGCGCTGGACCGATCAGTCTACCAGCCCACCCAGCGGACTGTAGCAAACGTTGCTCATCTGTCCCTGATACACCTGTGGTGGTCATGCCCACTTGTGATGTCACTAAGGCACAGGGAAGGGCAAGCATTCAAACGGCTTGTAACGACTAATTACACCTACACCTGGTGGCATGATATCACCCCTTTAAAGATGGCGTCAAGATGCCCCCCCCCCCCCACGGCGGGCCTCTTGGTGTACCTTGGAGCGGTACCACTCCTCCGTCTCCTGCATGTTGGACGAGGCCATGGACTCATACTGCACCCTGATGTCCCTCAGGGCGGCCGTCAGGTCGGGCTTGGTCACGTCCAGATCCACGTGGACCTGCTGGGCTAGAGCCTGCTCCTGGAGCTCCCGCTGCTCCTGGGAGGAGGAGGGGGAGGAGGAGGAGGAGGAGGAGGAGGAGGAGGAGGAGGAGGGGGAGAAGGGGGAGGAGGAGGAGGAGGGGGACAGGAGGGGTTAGAGCACATGGAGGTCTGGAGGCTGAAGGAGGATGGAGATTGCTCGACCCTGCCCCGTTGGACTCTGGGGCCGGGTGAGGCTGAACACCTGCTGCACATTGATCGCATTGACTCATCAATGTGCAGCAGGTTGAACCAGCCATCACCACACACACCCAGCAGCATGGAGCACCCGGTCGTGTGTCATTGTCTGCAGACCTCCCAATAAACCGGGTTCCAACACCACCCGTCGTCCCAGGTTGTGGGGGAGCCAAGGGAAGGCACCTAGGAGGCGTGTAGCGTGTTACTGCCCACAGATAATCAACGACACTGATGCATGAAACATGCAATGTTGGGCCATCATTCATCTCTTCGTCGATTGATTTTGGACTCTGGTTGATTTTGGACTCACTGATTGAATTTTGGACTCACTGATTGAATTTTGGACTGACTGATTGAATTTTAACTCATCGATTGATTCTGGACTCATTGATTGATTTTTGACTCATTGATTGATTGGCAGACGTGAGGCTCTAGGGGGCGCTCACCTCCTCGTGGATCTTCTTGAGGAAGACGATCTCATCGTTCAGGGCCTCGATCTTCCTCTCCAGCTGGATGCGGTTCAGAGACGCCTCGTCCACATCCTGTCGCAGGGCAGGAAGTGAGAGATGCTTATTTATGTAGACGTGCCGTTCCGATGCACACATCGTCGTACAGAGACGGCAACGCAGGTACCTGTCTGAAGACATTGAGGTTGTTCTCTGCGTCTTGTCGCTGCCCAGTTTCCTCTTGCAATCTGAGAAGAACCCGAGATAAAAAGGCAGGGTGAGTCACTGACAGGCATAACAATGGAGTTAGGAGTTGTTACAGGCATGTAACAATTACAGATCCATTTGTCTTGCTTTTCGTGTGCTCAAACCAGAGCAGCCATATGCTGCAGCCCTGTGTTTAATATTGAAGTGAGTCTGGTGTTTCTCAAGGTCGGACGCTACGACATCAATAAGACAAAGGAAGACAACAGGTGGCCAGAACTCAAACCAATCCGGACACTTTGAGTCGTTAACACAGCATCAATAACGCTTCATGTTATTCACAGATGATCAGGATTAACCGTCACACACAATGACAAGATTAAGTATTCATTAGAAATAATCAATTATTATTAAATGTTTTGTAGTACATTATTACATTACGTTACTTTATTTCGGAAAACGACATGTTTTAAACTCTTCCAATGAGAACAAAAACACGAATTTATGCATGCTAATGTTAGCCTCGTTAGCCCCGCGGCGCCTGCATCACTACGTGGATCAGAAGACCTTTGGCGCGGTGTGCGGCGCCGCGCCCCGCTAGCTCCCTGCCTGGCGCTCTGCGCCGAACAGAGAGCTCACGCCTCGGTGCGCATCCACCTCCGTCTGGCTGCCAGGAACCTTTCCCAGGGGGCGGAGCCTCAGAGGCCACAAAGGACCTCCACACACACACACACACACACACACACACAAGCACACACGCACGCACGCACGCACGCACACACACACACACACACACACACACACACACACACACGCATGGATACACACATCCATACACACATGCATACACACACACACACACATGCATACACATACAAACAAGCACACACACATGCTTACACAAAGCTGACACCCACACCCACAACCAACACACACAACCACGCACGCATGTCCACACATACACCCATACACAGATATAAACACTTTCTCGTATTCACAAAACACACACACACACAGGCGCACACACACACTCACACACACACATGACATTTGCATTCAGTCATGCAGAGTTTAGGAACGGGACGTCTCAGGGGGAGAGAGCAGCAGGAACAACACCGTGACCTTTAACCCCGTCTACAGAACAACTAATCTTGTTCAATTTTGTTCAAACACTCACAATATGACAACTACACACGCATCGTGACTCTCGACCACATCCATGGAAACAATGTGTGAGGCTCATGCATGGCCGCCAGCTGTTGGCCATCGGAAGACCGTCTGGAAGGAAGGATGAGGTATCAAAAGAAAGCCTTCCCGGAATGCAAAGCTGCACATTCCCAACGAGATGAATCCAATCTGCATATTAATGCACTGCACAGGAAGAAGAATCCCGACTCCATCACTGTGACTCATTTGAAGGCTTACATGCTTCTCAGTTCCTCAAATACCAGCCGTCGTCAGTATGGATCCAATTAGAATAAATAGGCCTAGTCACATCGTGACGTCACGTCGCGATGACGCCTCCTTTCTGAAGCGTAGCAGCATAGGAATGTGATTGGTAGCTATGGTGATCTGGTCATTGTTTAATTATGCAGCGCGAAATGTCATTATGGGAAATGTCATTATGCGATTATTTCGTAATCGAAATAATCGAATTATTTCGATTACGGTACATTTATTTTTTATTGTCGTAAGTGTGTGTATCTACACATCTATTTGGCATTGTAAACACGACAAATTGAACGCTGCAAACACTCCCAATTTAATGTGAGAAACACCCAACAGTACCCCTGGGGGTACATGTAACCCCTTTTGAGAACCACTGCACTAGACCACCTCCTTCCTGTAAACGCCCAGGGTGTGACCTCCTGACCTCTGCTTGAGCGCGGCCACGTCCCCGGCCAGGTTGTCCCTCTCGATCTCCAGCCGGCCCTTGGCGGCCCCCAGCCCGTCCACCTGCCGGCGCAGATCCCGGAGCTCCTCCTGGACGATCTCGCCCAGGCGGCTGGGCTCCTTGGCCTTGAGCTGGTTCAGCTCGGCCACCAGCATCTTGTTCTGCTGCTCCAGGAAGCGCACCTTCTCGATGTAGCTGGCGAAGCGGTCGTTCAGCCCCATCATCTGCACCTTCTCGTTGGTCCTGGTCTCCTTGTAGTGCGCCTTCATCAGCGAGTCCGCCGGGAAGTCCAGGCGCTCGCCGCCGCCGCCGCCGCCGCCGCCACCGGCTGAGGAGCCCAGGGAGAGGCGGAGGGAGGGGGAGAGAGCGGCGCCGGAGTGATGGGTGAGGTGGCGAGGGAGGCTGCTGCCGCCGTGCCAGGAGTAGCGGCTGGAGGAGAGGCTCCCCGCCCGGAGGCTCCCGCCGCCGACGCTCCCCCCGGCCCCGGAGCCCTGCGACCCGAAGCGCTTCCTGTAGGACGACTGGACCCTCTGAGCGTCCATCATGATCACCGGGAGGGAGTGAGACTTCGGGACTGGGAGAGGGCCGGGTTTATATAGGGGTCCCCCCCCCTCGCACCCCCCCCCCCCCCCCCCCCACACACACACACACACACCTCGCTCTGTCCAGAGCGGAGAGAGGCCACAGGGTGGGACAGGGGCAGGCGAAAGTTGTGTGTGTGTGTGTGTGTGTGTGTGTGTGTATGTGTCTGTGTGTTTGTTTTTGTGTGTGTGTACGTGTGTTTGTTTTTGTGTTTTTGGGTGTGTGTGTGTATATGTGTGTTTGTATTTGTGCGTGTGTGTGTGTGTTTGTGAGTGTGTGTGTGTGTGTGTCTGTGTGTTCAGTGAATAGGCCAGAAAGAGAGAGAGCAGTGCAGAGGGGTTGATCTAGACCTGGCATAAATAAAGATGTGAGCCAGGGATTGTTTGTGCTCAACCACACCTCCCTCACTCTCCCCCATAGTCTGACTCTGCCTCTCTCTCTCTCTCTCCATTTCTCCCTCTCGGTCTCTCTCCGTCTCTCTCTCTCTCTCTCTCTCTCCCTCTCTCTCTCTCTCTCTCTCTCTCCATTTCTCCCTCTCTGTCTCTCTCCGTCTCTCTCTCTCTCTCCGTCTCTCTCTCTCTCTCTCTCTCTCTTTCTCTCTTTCAATTTAATGAAAGGGAGTCTGAGTGACAGGAGCTGGCCATCAGCTCCACATGAGGCCAAACAGAAAAACAGAAAGATGGCGGACAGGCCCGAAGGGGAACAGAAGAAGGTAACAGTTCTCATCTCGCACACTCTCATGGAGGGGGAAACCACAGGGCTTAATGAGGTTGGACAGCAGCGCTCCAGAGATTACAGCGGACCACTGTACAAAATGTTAGCAGCGCTATTATCTGGCAGCGAGAGAGAGATGGACCGGGTCCAGCGTGTAGCACTACCGTGACGTATGAGGGACGGCCGGAGACCTGGGGTCAGAAGCATCACAGTCACAGCTTCGGTTGCCATAAGGAACAAGTCAGGATAGTTAAGGACATTTGATGGGTTTAAAGATGGATTCATGTTGATTCAGACGTGAGAGATATTGATTCAGACGTGAGAGCGTTTAACATTCATCATTTTTCAGTGTATATTTAGTTCGATTTTTGAGTGCATTCGATTGTTTCACAACGTATGCATTTTTCATCGAATGCAAACAACAGACAATCGCGGGCATGCCGAGACTAAAACCAGTGACTGGACGTGGACTCATTGTTCTGTGATCGATCTCTCTCCGGTGTTGCCCCGCCCCACCCCACATCAGACGCTGGGGGGACTTCCAGGCACACAGGGGCGTCCCCGGGGGTCCGATGGACGCCGCTCCTTAGCGCTGTGGTCGGCCGGTTCGTCAAAGCTTTACACTACATTTATTTTTACGGACTTCCTTTTGACAAGAGTCCCCTGATGGTTTGGTTGCTAGGTGTTTCGGGGGCCCCAGAGATCTGCCTGGTTCCTGGGAACAGTGCTCTGTGTTTTTAGTATCAGAATGAACTATTCAAAAGGATTTTGTGCTGCTTGCTTTTAATAAATGGTGGAATAATCAGATTGAATTAATGACATTTTTCCATTGGTCCTTCAGATCTTTTCTTCCAAGTGTTGGCACACACATGCACGTACACGCACGAAAGTTCGCTTGCACTCACACACACGCACACACACACACATCCACCCACACACACACAAACACCAACAAACAAACACACACACCAACGCACACCTTTACACCGAATTAATTAAGCATACTATTTTTGCCAAACTCTCACCCAGGGCGACCTAGAATAACCCTAAGTCGCACAGCCAGGAAACCGCGAACGCATTCTGATCCACACGGCTTGTAAACCCTTTGTGTGACCAAATCCACCCAAACTATGATGACCACGTCCCTGGAGCCGCTCACGCCGACGTCTCCATCCTCAAGTTAACCGTGACCTCGCAACAAGACGTCCCCTGTGAGGGGAACACAAAGAGCCAGTGTGTCCCCCCCATCATCAGCCAGCGGTAGCCCTGCAGGCGACAGTAAATAACCGGCTTCAGGGCCGTCACTGTCTGGCCGCGCGCCTGACTCTGGCCGCGCTCTGTCATCTGGACACCGGAGTGACTTGAATTCCAATTAGTGTTCCCATTAATAGCCGTTAAATAACAGGCCCCCACTGCAGAGGCTGGCAGACGTCGGGCTGATTTACAGGGCCCGCCGTCCCTCGCTGGAAACCCAAAGGCTCCGTCTGGAACCGTCGCCTGGGGCGGCGGGGCCCGGGAGTTCTGGGGGCCGCCGCGGACGTTACCTCAGATCTGGTCTCTGAGGTAATCTGTGGCCATGGCTGAAGCATCCTGAGAGGAGTGAGAAAAAGAGAGGGGGGGGGGGGGGGGGGGGAGAAAAGAGGGAGGGAGAGAGATTGAGTGAAAGAGAGACAGAGAGAGAAGAAAGGGAGGGAGAGGGGGGGCGAGAGGGAGAGAGGGAGAGAGAGAGGAAGGGAGAGAGAGAGAGGAAGGGAGAGAGAGAGAGGAAGGGAGAGAGAGGGGAGTGAAAGAGATGAAGAGAAAGAGAGGAGCGGGCAGAAGGACAGAGAGCGAGAGCGATGGAAGTGAGAAGAGAGATAGGGAGAGAGAGAGAGGAGAGAGCAAAGAGAGGACAAGGTTTTAGAGGGACAAGGGGCTAGACCTTTAGAGTCAGAGAAAGGGAGAGGGCAATAAAGAGAGATGTGAGAGCGCTCAGAGAGAGGGAGGTATTGAAGGGACAAAGCGGCCGACCTTTTAGATGAAGAGAAAAAACCTGACAAGTGAGAGGGGTGAGACGGGGAGAGAAAGAGAAAGAGAGAAAGATGGCTCGACACCCTCAGTCCACCGCTCTGTAGTGAGGTTCAGTCACGGTCCAAGTCCAACAACGGACTCATGTGCGTAACACAAAGAGGGGACCGCCTCACCTCCAGGAGCCGGGAGACTCAATGCGAGGGGAGCAGGACTCTACTACAGCATCGTGGGAGAGGAGTGTCACCGCCAGAGCGGACCCCAACGCCAGCGAAGGGGGTGTCCAGCCAAACACCACCACACCACAATGAGCTCGCCAACGAGCTGTCGGTTGATTCAACATGAAAAGAAAGGCAGTCCGCAGATATGGCAAGGACGTGTGCCACAACAAGCAAACAAACAAACAGCTCCACTTGAGGGATTGGATGTCAATGTTTCTTTATCACGCTTACACAAAAGACCCAAGATTTACTTGTTCAGAGTTCAGCTATTTCCAGCGAGAATGGTCGTTTACCCCAACGACAATTTCTAGACTTTCCTTCTGATCAATTCAATGTTATCTTGGTTGAAAAAAACTGTGCTTTTCTTATGAAAATAAGGACATTTCTAAGTGACCCCAAACTTTTGAACGGTAGTGTATATATATGTGAAATACTTCTGACTTCGATGGCTAATTTTGAAGAACATGGATTCCGAAAGGGAATGTGGTGAGCAGGTAGATTTTCTAATTTGATTACTCTAGGGTCAGCTAGGGTTTCCTAGCATTGATCTATTAGCCTGAATCAACTGACTGTAAGAGGGCCTTCAACTGCAAGCAAAGACGACATTTAGGTGGATTACAGTTTGCCACCAACCAAAACCCCAGG
>NC_136944.1:21689745-21810749 GCF_949987615.1 Pollachius pollachius | reverse complement strand
GAAATACAAATAATAGCATTGATCTGGAAACCAGAACCAAGCGTTCAAATCCATTGTTGCACCCTTTAGAAATAAACCCCAATGTCTCTACTTTATTATGCAAAACCAGCTGCTTTCAATTCAAATATGTTTTAAGACGCAATGTCCTAAAGGTATATTTATAAACGACATGGTCTTATATATATAAAAAATATATTTATGCACGTATATTTGTTTATAAAATTGAATCAAAACAACACAAGGTATAAATAAAAATAGACTGATTTTTCACATTAAAAATAAAGAAATACATTGGCTAGGAGTCAGAAAAATAGGCCAACAAACATTCATGTTTTTGTTCCATCTTAGTGCAACTGGCTGAAATGGACGTTAACATAAAGCCTCTCCTTCACCAAGAAGCATTGGTCCAACACACCTTAGGTGAGCAGCACTGTCTAATTGTTCCTAGTTCGTATATTATTTTGTGTGTTTTGCTATTTGGGAATAGTGACTGCTTCCAGTCGCCAGGTGCTCTGACCAAACAAGAAAAACCCCTTCTGATATTTTGGTCACAAAATAACACGTTTTACATGAACCCTCTTTGGCACTTTCAAAAAAGTAATGCACAGCTATGTGCTCATGTGGTGTAGTCCGACTTCTGCTAGCAAGTTCATCGTAGAAAAAAGGTTTACAGTGGGCTGTCATTTTACCACCAACCAGTATAAAAAACGTATGGAGAACTCAAGGAACGGACGTTTTCTTTGTTGTTCTGTAAATGATTGTCTTCATTTATGAAGGAATGCTGAATGAGGTTTAGCACTGGAAGCTTGGAGATAAGAAGCAAGGAGAAGTACAACCTCTCTCCAAGCAGGTACAAAAGGCTCGCTGGGCTTTTTCTCTATGAAACATCCGACAGCTCATTTTAATCTCAAAGGAGGCAAATGAGAACAAGTCCTGGTGGGTTCTGGGTAACATTGTGTAGCATCACGGGCCCAGGGCCCTTAACAAACACTTGCGGACGCAGAGAGGATGTAAACAAGGGAGAGAAGGATTCAGCTTGACTGTGTGTTAATACGACACCAACCGCGTCACAATCTACTCTATCGTGAGTACATTGCTTACACTGTGTGTGCGTCGGTGTGTTTGTGTGTGTGTCCCAAAGTGACACACTGGCAGCTAACAAGGCACAACATACTCTGTATGAGGGCTCCCTCTGGTGGTGAAAACGTGTCCAGGATTGTCCATAAGCAGCAATAACACTGAAAAAAAGCGAACAACTGGAATCTTGGATTCTCTTAGGCCCAAAGCACACCACGTCAACATTGGCACAGACGCAAAATAAAGTTTAGAAATTTCCACACATCCAAAAGTAGACTTGAGTCATGTACGAAGTGGCCGAAGACCGTACGATCGCTCTCAGCGTGATTAGCTCCGTCATAAAAATAGGATTCTATTTCCTTCGTGGGTCGAGCTGTAGAAAAGTCCTGAAGGGTGGAGTGCTCCGCGTACGTCAGCCTGACAGGCCCCCCGGGCGGCCTGGTGGGCAGTGGAGCCACTGGTAGGGCGAAAGGGCGTCCATGCTGACCCCCTATTGGACAACGAGCGGAGGATGGGCGGGGTGTGCGCGGGGCAACTAGCCAATGAGCTGCAGGTAAGTCAACCGGGCGGTCCCTCAGCAGAGGATATGGGAGAAGGGGCGTCCATGCTCGCCCCCTATTGGACGCTGAGCGAAGAATGGGCGGGGCTTGCGCGAGCCAACGAGCCAATGAGCCGCGAGTAAGTCTCTCCTTCACCAGAGGGTCTGGGAGAAGGGGCGTCCATGCTCGCCCCCTATTGGACGCCGAGCGAAGAATGGGCGGGGCATGTGCACGCCATCGGCCAATGACCTTTGGATAGGGTGGTCCTTCAGCAGAGGATCTGGGAGAAGGGGTCGCCATGCTCGCCTCCCATTGGACACAGATCGGAGAATGGGCAGGGCTTGTGCACGGCAACGAACCAACGAGCCAATGAGGCGCGGGTAAGCCTCTCCCTCGGCAGAGGATCTGGGAGAAGGGGCGTCCATGCTCGCCTCCCATTGGACGCCGAGCGGAGAGGGGCGGGGCTTACACCAGCAACGAGCCAATGAGGCGCGGGTCAGTCCATCCGTCAGCAGAGGATCTGGGAGAAGGTGTGTCGCAGCAGCTCCTCGGCGCCAGGCCGGAGCTTGGGCTCCACGAAGATGCGGCGCAGGAAGTCACGGGTCTGGTCGGAGGAGGTGGGCGGGAGGAGCGGGTTGGTCGGCTGCGTGGCGATCTTAAAGATGGCCGCCATGGCCTCGTACTCGGCCCAGGGGGGCTTCTCCGTCAACATCTCCACCACCGTGCAGCCCAGGGACCTGTGGGGGGGGGGGGGGGGGGGTACACACATAATGAGCATGTGCATGCACACACACACAATGAGAATGTACATGTGTACAAACACAAACACACACACACACACACACAGACACACAAATGAGAATGCACACACACACGCCCCCCCCCCCCACAGAACAGAGAGGATCCCACCCCCTAGTGGTTCCTTTTGGCCTCCTCGAGGACCGCTTTAAACTAATCTCACTACCCCCTCGACCCACCCTGGCCTTCATCCAGTGACATCCTTCTCCTGCTGGCCCGTGGACCAATCAGGGGAGGGGAATACTCCTGGGGGAGCAGGTGACCAGACCTGGCCAGTGGGAGACCTCCGAGCGCCAGGTTAAATATAGCCGAGTGGCTCCTCCCCATTTCCTTTAGGAGGGCATTCCAGGCCGCTTTTGGAAGTTGTTTTCTACTTTTTGGCATTAAATCTAGCTTTCCATCCGTGGATACTTCTCCAATCTAATATATTTCCTAAGAAGGACCTGGAAAAGCCCAGCTCAGTACAACGAAAGCTGTGATAGAGAGAGAGAGAGCCATAGGAGACACGTGGAACGTAATGAAACAGGAACCACGCTGCAGTACCACGGCCGACCACTGGGGGCAGAGGATGTGCATGCATGTAAATAGGGATGAATGCTATATCATGATGATCTACGATTTCAGCTGTGCGGGCATAACATGGGCGGCCGTGCTGTAATGAATATGCATGAGGATGGGATCTGATATGACAAAAACCTGCCCTATTCACAGAAATAGATGAAAACCTCAAAACCCCCTTTTAAGAATGCTTTTACCACATAACCTCCTTCCCTTCTCTCCCCTTCCTCCTTTTTTATCTTTCTACTCGGTAAAGCGTCTTTGAGTATTGAGAAAAGCTCTATATAGATCGAATGTATTATTATGATCAACTTTTAATCAATACCATAAAAAAGTTGTGTGTTCTTCTCCACAGTCAGAATAGGACCATGATGGCCTCAAGTCCCTGTCTAAGCTCAACAGTGCCTCTGGTGGTCACTTCCCATACTTAGCCAAGCGCCCCGCTTCTCATCAGAACATCTCTGGTCCAACATCGTTAAAGGAGACATATTATACCACCAGGTGTGAGTGTGATTAGCCATTACAAGCCGTTTTGAAAATCTGCCTCTTCTGACATCACAGGTGGGCGTGTCCGCCTAGACGTACGCTGGATAGATCAGTCTACCAGCCTACCCAGTGGGCTGTAGCAAACGTTGCTGATCTATCCATCCATACATCTAGGTGGACACGCCTACTTGTGATGTCAGAAGAGGCGTGTAACGGCTCATCACACAAACACCTGGTGGTATAATATGTCACCTTTAAGAGTCTACGTTGACAGTGAACCCCCCCCTGGTTAACGCGGTCGCCACGGTTCCCAGCGGCCTCACCAGATGTCCGCCTTCCTGCCGTAGCCCTCTCCACTGATCACCTCCGGGCTCATCCAGTAGGGGGTGCCGGTCACCGAGCGGATGGCCGTGCCAGACATGCAGATGGTCTGCAGCCTCTTGCTGGCGCCGAAGTCCCCCAGCTTAACGTTGCCCGCTGAGTCCCGCAGGATGTTGGCGCCTGAGGGAGAAGAAACCCACACATTGCGTTCAACCCTGCTCCACCTCAAGTCTCAGTATTTACCCAGAATGCCCAGGGTGTTCTGTGGGGACGCACCTTTGATGTCCCTGTGCACGATCATGTTGCTGTGCAGGTAGGAGATGCCCTCCAGGATCTGCCGGGTGTACTTCCGGGTCACGTTCTCGGTCAGTGCGCCGTAGGCCTTTAGCTGGTCCTTGACTGAACCCTGGGGATGAGCAGGAGTTAGCGTTAGTTAGCCTAGCGTCTCCTTTAGCTGTCTTTGACTGAACCCTGGGGATGAGCAGGAGTTAGCGTTAGTTAGCCTAGCGTCTCCTTCAGCTGGTCCTTGACTGAACCCTGGGGATGAGCAGGAGTTAGCGTTAGTTAGCCTAGCGTCTCCTTTAGCTGGTCTTTGACTGAACCCTGGAAGGGAGCAGGAGTTAGCGTTAGTTAGCCTAGCGTCTCCTTCAGCTGGTCTTTGACTGAACCTTGGGGATGAGCAGGAGTTAGCGTTAGTTAGCCTAGCGTCTCCTTCAGCTGGTCTTTGACTGAACTTTGGAGGTGACCATGATGTTACTGGTAGTCTCCAAGGGGGGGTGAGTTTGCACACTCACCAACGCTCAGTGAGGTATTTAGGATTGTTGTTTTCATCTTGTGTAGTTGGCCCAAATCACACATACATACCTTCACTCCAGACTAGCATCACTTTATCAGAATATCATCCAGAAATACACTCTAATTCTACCCCCAACAAAGCTGAATGATAAACCCCTCTCTGCCTCTGTAATCTATGTTCTGAATCTCCTTTCTGGGCTCAATTAAGTGTTGTTAGGTGAGTGCTGCATGCAGCGCTCAACTATTGTACTTCATAACTTTTATTCTTTCTTTCTTTATTATTCTCTACAAACATTGGGACCTATCTCCTTCCTCAATTTTTCACCTAGAGACTCCATTCAAATTTTAAAATATTCAGAATAGCTTGGAATCGCGCGCTTCTTTTCATGACTTTTTAAAACTATCTTTTTTTTAACATGGGAGTCAATGGGAGGAACGGAGAGCCGTCCTCTGGTACTTTAACTGTTTAAGACGTAACTAAATCAATTTTCAACCGTTTATCTTCGTTCAAACCATTTAACAAATATACACACTTGTATCTTCAATAATATCTAAACGGAATTTCAATATAATTTAATCTTTCTTCAGAATCACAGTTTTAGTTTCAAACCGTCATATTCTACAGTTGGTCCCATTGAAGCCGTCTGCCCATTCTGACACTTAAATTACTTAAGACATCGTAACTCGGTCAAATTTCAACCGTTTACCTTCGTTCAAATCATTTAACAAATGTACACTCTTGTATCTTCAATAATATCCAAACGGAATTTCGATATCATTTAAACTCTATTCAGAATCACAGTTTTACTTTCATACCGGCTTCGTTTTCAGTTGGTCTCATTGATTTACGTTGACGCTGGAGCGTGATGACGTTCAGCAGTGTTGCCAGATTGGGCGGTTTTTCCAACTCTATTGATCTACTTTTAATCACGCACCGGCTCGCTATTCTCTTAAAGACACACACACACACACACACACGCACACGCAGTGCAGGGCAATACATTTGACGTTTCAGATTCTTCAGTTCAATTAATTTTACATTTCTGCATTTTTAGCAATGCTTTGCGCTTTGCATTCAGCAGTAACTTTATTTGTTTCCAACCATTTACTTTTTCCTAAATGGTGTGCATGTTTACATTGTTTAATCCATTTAGACTTTTGAAATTTTGTTCAATTCCCTTCACTTGATTTAAGCCATTTAACGCTTCTTTATGTCTTAATCTATGTAGCTTTATTAAAAAATATTTTCAACCTCACTTTGTATTGCAGCACTCACCGCATTTTCTGCAGGAAATGCATTTTCTAGTGTTTTATCTTATCGCTAGCCTCAAAGCATAATTGCCCAATTCATATTTAAGGTTAATCTTATCTAGTGTAAAATCATGATATCATGATTAAGTGATGTCTGGAGTGAAGGTGCAAAATATGTGTGACTTGGATCAACAACACAAGATGAAAACTACAATCCCAAATACCTCAGAAGCACAGAGCGTTCCCGTTTCAACACACTGACGAGACAGGAGGAATGTACCAACTCCAACGCCAACGCCAGGGGGGGCGGCTTTCTTGGATCATTGTATTGGAACAACCTGATTTTATATTAATATGTTATATTGATAGAAGGGACAGGGGAAAAACAAATTGATTGATGGGAGTACTGCAACTCTTTGCCTCCACAACTACAGTTCACGGTCAGGCTGACTCGATTGATGATGCTGGGTGATACTGAGTGATACTGGGTGATGGTAGGTGATGGTGGATGATGGAGGATGCTAGGTGATACTGGGTGATGGGGGGGGGGTGCTGGGTGACGGTGGAACTAGACTCACCCCCGGCATGTACTCCATGAAGATGGTGAGCGTCTTGTCGCTGTGGTCCCTCAGACAGCCATAGTACTGGACGATGCGCTCGTGGTGGAGGTTCTTCAGCAGCTGGATCTCGCACTCCAGAGCGCTCACCTCCTATTGGACCACAGCAACCACAACAACAACCACATGACCGCGGTCCAGGAAGTCAGTCCACTAACAAACAGGGTCCCTGAACTCGGGGCAGGTACACAAACAGAACGTAAACACAGCGAGCGGAGGAACCGTCTGGAGCGAGCACGTTCCGAGCCAAGAGCTGAGTTCCTAAAAAACAGTTCCTGTGTTTACCTCAGAGAGAGAGGTCGGCCCTGGGGTCAGAACACAAGTGACAGAGGAAAAGACCTGGAAACAGAGGAGAGAGAGAGAGAGAGAGAGAGAGAGAGAGAGAGAGAGAGAGGAGGAAGAGAGTGAGTAAGAGAAAGAGAGGGAGCGAGAGAGTGTGAGTGAGTGAGAGAGATTGAGTGAGTGAGTGAGTGAGTGAGTGAGTGAGAGAAGGAGAGAGAGAGAGCGAGTGGAGGAAGAGAGAGAGGCGAGAGAGAGAGTGAGCGAGAGAGTGTGAGTGAGTGAGTGAGAGAGAAGGAGAGAGAGAGAGCGAGTGGAGGAAGAGAGAGAGAGAGAGAGGAGAGAGAGAAATAGAGAGAGAGAGTGTGAGTGAGTGAGTGAGTGAGAGAGAGACCAAGTAGTCTCAACACAGAGAAAACAAAATAACTTCTTCCATTCCATATCTTCCATTGCAGGCTTGGCTTGTGTGTGTGTGTGTGTGTGTGTGTGTGTGTGTGTGTGTGTGTGTGTGTGTGTGTGTGTGTGTGTGTGTGTGTGTGTGTGTGTGTGTGTGTGTGTGTGTGTGTGTGTGTGTGTGTGTGTGTGTGTGTGTGTGTGTGTGCGCGCGCGTGTGTGTGTGTGTGTGTGTGTGCGTTGGGGGGGTCGACGACAGGAAGAAGGATTTGAGGGTGATAGGAGGCCAAGGCAATGCAGACACACAACACCATAGGATTCAGTACCTATTTAGACAGACACACACGTACACAGGCATGCACACACAAACACACACACACACACACACACACACACACACTAACAACATTGCACCAACATGCAGAAACACACACACAGACAGACAGACAGATACACACACACTCCCTGCGACATGCAGATACAGGAAGAGACAGACCATGTTTTCTCAGTGGCAGACAGGAAAAGACATGAAAACTGGAGGGGGGGGGGGGGGGGGGGGTTGAGGCAGTGATAGGACAGACTAGCCTCTCAGTGTTCCCTCCACTGGTCTCAGGTCTGTCCTCAGAGACACAGTGATAAATCCCTGGGTCCCAGCAGAGACATTAAAACCGTCAACCTATTTAAACATAAGCCTGCACACACGCTGGTTGGCTTTGATCTAGCTGGGGGCTTGGGCCTTCGGGGTGGGGGGGGCGGGCTCTGGGAGGACAGAGTAGTTGTGATTGATGTAGAAATGCTGCGTAGTGTTGCACTCTCGGAGAAGAAAAAAGGAAGGAAGCGATTTTGCGGACGTTTCCGAGAAACTGCGAGAGTCTGAGAACGCGCAACAAGTGTCTCTGAGCCTGATGTGCAAGGCTACAGGCTTGTGTGGAGAATTCTGGTATGGAGCCTGATTAGAGTGGCGTTTAGGCTAATGTGTTGATGACCTGACGGTACAAAGGGGACTCACCGGTTGTGCTACCTCTCAATGCGCGTCAGCTAGCCTTTCCATTTGTGGGAACCCAACGGTACAACAAGGCCGTACACGCTGTGGGCTCTGCAGCTTATACTGCTGTTCTTTATTGTTCCCTCCTGCCTATCACCTGGAGCTCTCTTTATAAACTACGAGATACTTTACTGAAGCCTGACGCAGACAGTGGTTGAACGACAGGGCAGAGCAGAGCCAATGGAAGATCGAATGTCGAAATAGAAGGACTTTATAGTAACATTGAAATATTATTGAATTTATAATAACTATCATAAGAGGAATGAGCCTAGAGGAATGAGCACGGGACATCAGATATTAAACACCAGGTAAATGGTCAACGGACTGCATGTATACAGCGCTTTTCTAACCGGTGGCCACTCAAAGCGCTTTACAATAACGCCTCACATTCACCCATTCATGCACACATTCACACACCAACGGCGGCGTCAACCACGCGAGGCGTCAGCCAGCTCGTCGGTGAGCAGTCAGGGTGAAGTGTCTTGCTCAGGGACACCTCGACACTCAGCTATTTGGAGCCGGGAATCGAACTAGCAACCTTCTGGTTCCCAGCCAACCCGCTCTCCCTCCTGAGCCCCATGCCGCCCAAGGTGTTGGTGATAGGTCCAGCGGGAGGTGTGCCTCACCTTGCTGGTCTCGGGGCTGTCCGGGTCAAACAGCACCTGCTTGGCGGCCAGCTCTCGGCCCGTGTCCACGTCGTAGCACAGGTACACCCGGCCGAACGCCCCCTGGCCCAGCAGCTTGCCCCTCCGCCAGGTGACCGGGGCGCTGGGAGCTGTGGGGGGGGGGGGAGAGGGGCTGGTGTGAATGAACCTGGACTGATCGGCTAGACCTCCGGGAACAGGTGAGTTGAGACACCTGCGCCCTGACACTCATTCTGTACTGGACCACACAACCACACCAGCAGAAGAGAAAACTGTAGCACTGGGTCCCGGGCTCGTTTTGACTCATTTCATCATTGTTGGCTTATTATTTGAGTGGGAATTTCTTGAGAATTAAACAACTTCAAGTGGTGTGATAAGCCCGACCCTGACTCTCTTGTTTTGCATCTCTCTCTCTCTCTCTCTCTCTCTCTCTCTGTGTTTTACAGATCAAACAGCCAACGCCATGCGTTGCAGATACATATGGTAGATAAGGTTATATTCAAGAGTCAACCACCCACGCATTAATCCTCAAAGACGTGTTTCTCGTCGTGTTTGCCTGAAAGTAACTGAAATATCCTAATCTGGTGCGTTCACGCCTGCGCTCAGAGGACGTTCCAGCGAGGTTCCACCGGGTCTGTGGCCTGTCAGCACATGCCCGCATATGTTTGTCCCAACACGACTTGTGTAAGCTCGTAAAACAAAAGGAACCCAAACCAAAGACAACAAACTGGAACTGTTTGTTCTCTGGTCCCACGAGATCCGTTCCGGACAAAATAGAAAAGAAAAGCGGTTCCATTACCCTACGGCGGTTAGTAGTTCTACTCATAGGACTTTGAATAAACAAACTGATACGCTATGCTTATATATGCTATGCTAACATATGCTATAACAACTTATGCTCAACTAATTCATGCTATGCTAAATTATGCCAAGCTAATTTATGCTTTGCTATGTTAAGATATGCTCGATCATGTTTGCTATTATAGGCTTTGACATGCTTACATATGCTATGCTAACGCAAGCTATGCTTACTTATGCTAAGCTAATTAATGCTCGGCTAAATGTCATGCAACCATACGCTACGTTAAGATACTACGCTCATGTATGCTATCATAGGTTATGCCATGCTAACATATGCCCTGCTAACCTATGCTATGCTAATTCCTGCCATGCTAACATATGCTAATCTAATTAATGCTTGGCTAAATTTATTTCCTGCAACCACATGCTATGTTAAGGCGTACTACTCTCATGTGTGCTATTGTAAGTCATGCCATGCTAACATATGCTATGCTAATTCATGCTATGCTAACTCATGCTAAGCTAATTAATGCTTGGCTAAATTTATGTCCTGCAGCCACATGCTATGGTATGGCGTACTACGCTCATGTGTGCTATTGTAAGTCATGCCATGCTAACACGTGCTACGTGCTACTCTACGGGGGGGGGTAGTTACACTTGTGGGCGACGGGCCGCTCGTGGGTGCGGAGCCGCCCCTGGGGGTCCGCCGGCTGCCAGCTGCCCAGGCTCTCCTCGCTGCCGTTCAGGGAGCGCCGGGACGGCACCAGGGTGAACAGGTTGCCGTGGGGACGCCGTATCCGTGGAAACGTCCGCCGGCCTGACCACAGGGAGACAGCGGGGGGGGGGGTCAAGTGAGATGATGGGAGGAACCGAGGTTCATGATGATCATGCAGAAAGGTGTACTTCAGGATGGAGGACATGTGATTGGTTGATTGCTTCATTCGGGCAAATCACCGGCTGTAATCAATCAATTAAAGCCCTACCGTCATATCTCTCTCTCTCTCTCTCCCCCTCTCTCTGCTTCTCTCTCCCTCTCTCTCTCTCTCTCTCTCTCTCCAGCCAGGGACGGTCTCATCCTAATCAGCAGAGTGGTGATGATTGATACATCCTTCTTCTTGGGCTCTGACTCAAAAGCCATTGACAGGTAATCGACCAGCTGCACACTGAGCTCTAGGAAATGACTCAACACCCCATCACTATCTCACGCATCAGACACCTCACGGATGTATCTTGTATCCCCAGGCCATGCGTTTACTGCTGTGTCTTTATCCCAGGCCTGTCTCATACCTTATGTGGGTATTGGACATGGGGGTGACAGTGGGGGGTCCTATACAGGCAGACAGAGAGGGCTCCCCCCTCACCTTCGCTGTGGTCCTTGTGGTGCAGGGAGACGTGGTACCGCCGGGGGTACGTCCCCCCCTTCCCCACCACCCGGTCGTACCCGCAGTTCTCCCGGTCCGACACTGCCGGGGGTCAAAGGTCACGAGGCGGGGGTTAACAGGCCGAATGGTTGCAGCAAACAATGCCAATGTTTTTGCTGTTATTTTTGAGGACAACAACACCAACAACAACGGTAACAACAACAACGACGATAACAACAACAACAACGATAAAAAGGTGTCGTTGCCGGGGGCGGGGCTCACCTGGGCATTCCTGCCGGTTGTCAGGGTAACTCTTGGCCCGGTGCATGCGAGACTTCCTGAGGGAGGGGCTGGCGTGGCGAGGGAGGAGTTTGGTGGGGGGTAAGGGATGGGGGTGGGGGTGGTAAAGTGTGAAAGGTGTGCTTTATATACACACACACACACACACGTGTTGCAGCTATGCTAATTCTGAGCGTGAAAGCTTCAGCCATGCTTGGGGAAGCAAACTATCCGATAAAACTCTTCCCCATTAAAGGCAACTCATATTTGATAATGTCATCATTCAGCTCACCTATTCACACTTGTGCGGCCACAAACACACACACACACACACACACACACACACAAACACACACGCAATAAATGAAACCTCCCCCCGGTGTCGACCCGCTCCTGACGGACTCCATGTGTCTGGCTGGGCTCACCTGTCTGCGTTGCTGTCCAGAGACTGGCAGCTACCGGAGACAGAGTTCTCTGTGCTGCTCCACAGATCAAGCACCTGCACAGGAGAGGGCATCACGCGTATTCAGATGTAGAACCCGTTTTAATGAAGAGTGATAGTCCCGTAGCGGAGCCTCTCACACCCATAGGGTCGCTGCCACAGAACTGCAACTCGTCACATCATCGTAATCCTCATCGCTATCCTGATCACCACCATCATCTTCATCCCCTCTACAATAGTTATCAGCCCCTCCATCATTATCGTCATCATAGTCACCATTATGATGACCTCCTCCTCTATCAGCATCATCATCATCATCACCTCCACCATCATCTTCATCACCGCCTCCACGTCCACCATCATCATCATCACCACATCCACCTCCATCATTACCGCCATCGTCATAATCATCATCATCCCCTCAACCGCCTCCACCTTCATCCCCGTCCTCATCAAATCCAACATCATCATCATCATCATCCCGATCACCACATCCACACCCCCCACCACCACCACCACCATCGTCTAGCTTCTCGCTATGGCTTTGAACACTAGGAGTATGAGCGGCCCCCTGGTCGTACGCCGTCTCCGTGGCGACCCCCCCCCCGGCGGGCTCACCGAGTGTTCTCCGGCCTCGGGGATGAACTCCCCCTCGCTGTTGATGCTGGTGTAGGACCCCTGGCGCGCCATGCGCTGCTGCCGCTCCGGGACGTAGCCGGGGGGCGGGGAGCTACGGCCGGGGGTCTGGGAGCCTGGGGGTGGAGGGGGTGGAGGTCAGAGTGAAGCAAGGCGGGAGGGATGGGATCGAACCGATCAAACACAGCAGGGGACAGAGGGTTTGGTTTACAAGGACTGCACTGGAAAGTCACACGCGCGCACACACGCGCACACAAACACACACACAAACACATACATGCACACATGCAGGCATGCACGCACGCACACACACACACAAAAGCATGCATACACGCACACACATGCACACAGAACATACATGCACGTGCTTACTCACACACACACACACACATACAAACACACACACACACGCACGCACGCACACACACACACACAAAACATACATACACGCACACACATGCACACGCACACAGAACATACACGCACGCGCTTACACACACACACACACACACACACACAAACATACACACACACGCACAATTTCGCACACACCAACACACACACACACAGACACACAGAAACACATGCATACACACATGCACACACACTCACGCACGCAAGCAAACACACACACACACACAGACACACACAGAACATACACGCACGCGCTCACACACACACACACACACAAATTTGCATACACCAACACACACACACACACACACACACACACACACACATACATGCACACACACACACTCAGACAAACACACACACACACACACACACACAAACTATCGCTGCAATTGTATCTAGACGTGTTCTTGGTCAAATCCCCGCAGATCCCTGCTGTGATTCAATGCTAGTAGAAAGAAGGAAAGCATAAAGTGCTGGATTACAGGTTTATTGTTGCAGCTCGGTTTTTACAACTTGGCCCCGGTCCTGTCCTAATCTCACCTCTCCTGCTGACCCCCTAAACAACGGCCGTATCTAAACCAGGACATGAGGCCCTGCTCACTAATAGCATCAGGCTATCTGATCGGCGCACTGCCAGCACGCATTGTGGAGCGACCCAGGATAGTGGACAGGAAGAGGAAGAGGACAGACCGCTAAGAGGGAAACCAAAGAAACAACCAGAGAGAGAGAGAGAGAGAGAGAGAGAGAGAGAGAGAGAGAGAGAGAGAGAGAGAGAGAGAGAGAGAGAGAGAGAGAGAGAGAGAGAGAGAGAGAGAGAGAGAGAGAGAGAGAGAGAGAGACAGCGATGGAGAGAGAGAGAGAAAAAAGGGTGACACATAATCAAAGCAAAACAAAGGAAAGAGCCCAACGGTGTGACTGGAAGCCCCCATTTAGTGCCAACACCACCGAGCCCCAGGTGGTGAATGAACGGCGTTAATGTTAAAACAACACCCACCGGCGGACAGGTGGCGCCCCCTCTGGTCGGAGGCCTGGTAGGCGGCGCTGCTGCTGACGTCCCCCGTGGACTGGGCCCCCCCGATCCTCACCTGCTTGCACGGGGTGTGGTGGGAGGTGGGCGAGACCTGCCGGGAGGGGGAGGGGGTGGACGGGAGGGTGAGATTGTTTCAGATCAGAGGCCAGTCCACTCAAATCTCTGTGGAAGTGTTACGATCTGCGTGCTGCAGTACTCACTGTGCATGTGTACCAGGAAGAGAGGGGGAGAGGGAGAGAGAGAGAGAGAGAGAGAGAGAGAGAGAGAGAGGGAGAGGGAGAGAGAGAGGGAGAGGGAGAGAGAGGGAGAGGGAGAGGGAGAGAGAGGGAGAGAGAAAGCGGGAGTACAACGAAAATAAGAGAAGAATAACTAGAGAGAGAAAGAGCAGGAGCGAGCTTAGAGAGAGAGAGAAAACAATAGCTGGAGAGAGGAGGAGAAACAGAGAGGAAGTGAGAGAGAGAATTAGTTAGAGGCAGAGGGTGACAGGAGAGATGGAAAGAGAAAAAGAGAGAGAGAGGGAGAGGGAAGAGAGAGAGAGAGCAAGAGAGAGAGAGAGAGAGAGAGAGAGGGAGAGGGCCAGGGAGAGGGAGAACGGAGAGTGATGGAAAGAGAAACAAAAGAGAGAGAGCGTGAGAGCGAGTGTGAGTAAGCGAGAGAGAGATGGAAAAACAGAGACAGAGAGTGGTAGTCTGACGTCTCCAGGAAGTGACGTGTGCTGGGGGCTCACGTTGCCGGGCTCCTGTGTGAGCAGCAGGATTTTGATGCTCTTCATGTTGGAGCTTCGATCCAGCAGGTCTATGGACTTATCCAGGTCGTCCTGTCGCCGCAGAGGGATGGACAGCTGAGGACGGCACACACACACACACACACACACACACACACACACACACAATGTCAAGACACAACCACACACACACACAATGTCAAACAAACACACACACACACACACACAATGTCAAGAAAAACACACACACACACACACACGATGTCAAGACACACACACATGCACACACACAAACACACACACACACACACAGTCATACAAACACTCTTACATTAAGGGCATTTATCAGACGCTTTTATCAAAAGCGACTTACAACATCAACCCGCTCTACCGCCTGAGCTAAGCCAACAACTCCCACAGACACACAGACAGACACACACACATACACACACACACGCACACAAACACACAAATGCATACAAACACACAAACCCACACACACGCACGCACACACACACACGCACACACACACGCACACACACACACAGACACACACACAGACACAGACACAGACACAGACACTATGCTGCTGCTCTAGTGTCTCGGGGTGTTTTGGAGGGGGTGATTGAGGTGGAATGTGTTGAGCGGAGGAGGACCGACCGGGGAGAGCTGAGAGAGGACGGCTCCACTGTACCTCGTTGTTCATGTAGTGCAGGTCCAGCTTCTGGCCAAACACACTCTGCACCTTCTGCTGAACGTCCTCAAACAGCACCGGCCTGCAGAACATGAGGATCCTGCACACACACACGCATACACATACGCACGCACACACACAAGTGTACACACACATACAGAATACAGATCCACACGCATACACACAAACACACACACACACACACACAAACATGCCCAGACACAAACATACACACATAGGCACACACACATATGAGCACACACACACACACAGAATACAGATCCATACACACAAGCACACAAACACACACACACACACACAGAATACAGATCCATCCAAACATACACACACACACGCGCGCACACACACACAAAAACATACACACACACAAACACAAACATACAGAATAAAGATCCATACAAACAAACACACATGCAGGCACACAAACACACATGCACAAATACACAAACACATACACCCAAGCAAACAAACAGAGTCAGAATACGATATCATACACAAACACATTGTATGCGAGTGTCGTGTGATTAGAATCAGAGAAACACACACACACAAACACACACACGCAGTTTGAAGCGTGTGCACATTCCTTCAGGTACACCTTGTCATAGTTGTGGTTTTCCCCGTCCACCACAATCTTTCCACATCACAGTCTCAATGAAAGCCCCAGTCCGCTGACGCTGGGAAACCTGTGTGTGTGTGCGTGCATGTGTGTGTGTGTGTGTGTGTGTGTGTGTGTGTGCGCGCTTGTGTGTGTGATACAATTCAATATTTCCACACCAGACAGAAGCTGGGAAGTGCGAGGGAAGGGTTCAAGCGTTGTTGGGCCCTTTCACACCAGGATACAATTACTGGAAAATATAGCCTTTTTTCCCAGTACATGATGAAGTTTAGTTATGCACACACATTTGTTCTAAAAAGGGCTTGTTAGGTCCATTAAGGGGCTAATTTTAGCCTTTCCCAAAACCCGTTCCTTTCCAATGATTCCAGTGTATTTAGCTCTTAGTCATAGAGTCTCAACCAATGGCGGGGCAGAATGTACTCTCAGCTGCCCTGCCATTGGCCGATGCAGGTAATGAATGGTACTCAAAAGGTTTAATACAGACCAGTGCCTCAGAGGACATGGGATACAGCGTATGAGTTAACAGTGTTGATGTTTGTGTGGTTATTCTGTAACATCTCTCACATGTGTAAATCTACACCTTTGACCAGCAAGAGAAAAAAACAACTCACCTTCTCTCTCCTGAGAACTCAAACTTTATCCTGACATCATCCTGGGGTAGGGTCACAGGTCACCAGGGGTCAAGAAAGGGTCATAAATGGGAGTCACACAGAGTCAGATACAGTAAGATCTTATTACAATTTTCCAGAAATACATCTCTCTTCATCATCTTCTACAAATTATAATCATTATTTCTCTAATTCATTAAGAGATGTCAGAAAATGTTAAGGCGTCTTCAATACATAATAAATAGCTTTTCTTCACACGTTAGATTATTTATTGTGAAAATATCTTGATATACTAGCGCTTCATAACAATGTATTACTACTCATAGTGTCCCTCTATTGTTAAGCAACAAAGGATTCCAAAGGAAATTTTTGTAAATAATATACCAAAAAATAACTAAAAAGGGGAAAGAAACTGAAAACGCAACAAAAAAACCAAACTGCAATCTGACAGGACGTTGTACCTGTCTTTTGACCTTGGCGGGGGCGGGGCCAGGGCTTGGGGCGGAGCCAGGGGTCTTGGGTTTGCCCGTGTCGTAGGAGGGCTGGCGGCGCGTCATCTGCAGGGCCACCAGGTCTTTCATGATGGAGTGGAGCGCCTGTCGCTCATCTGCGCACAGTGGTGACGGGGTTGGTCAGTGTAACAGAAACAGCTCAGTGATGGATGCACTGGGGCCTGTCTGTGCAACGTGTTTGTTGTACAGACAGACAACAAGCCGAAGAGACAAATGGCTGCAGGAATAGAGGGAGGTAGGGAGGCATAGGAACGCGAAGCACTGTGATGTGCAAATGCAAGGTTAAAATGGGTTGTCGGTATGTGGCAGGTAATATCGTGCATTCAAAGAGACCGTGCAAAGACATTCTTACGATATCAAGAGGTCAGATAAGCTGTTTATTCGGGCTGATTGAAGAGGTAGTGTTTGTGTGAACACCAATGTTGTGATGACCCCAAACTAACCGTGAGTACACCCGCGGTGGCGCATGTTGGACGCTAAATGTGCGTGGACGATTCAGACGTCAGATCGTACACAGTTGTGTTTATAAAAACAACAAAAGCCAAAGTGCTTTTCATGGCTGTCGCGTTGCTTGTTTTTTCAGCACTTTAATGTGTTTTGCTTTTTTAATCATGCTTGATGAATCATGTTCATGTTCTGCGTCTTTGCAGGTGCAAAGTGTTTTTCTCCCAATTACGCAAACAATATGCTTGTTATGCCTCCATCAAAACGCCCTTAAATCCACTGCATATTTACATAATTCCTGAGAACTCAGTCAATGGTGGTGTATGGATGCGTGTGTGTCTGTGCATGCGTCTGTGTGTGTGTGCATGTGTATTTGTGTGTGTGCGTCGTGCATGTGTGTGTGTGCATGCGTGTGTGTCTTTGTGTGTGCGTGTGTGTCTGTGTGTGACTGGGTTTGTGCACGTGTGTCTGTGTATGCATGTGTGTGTGTGTGCCTGTGTGCGTGTATGTGTCTGTGTGCCTGTATTTGTGTGTCTGTGTGCGTGTATGTGTGCGTGTGTGTGTGTGTGTGATCTTCCCATGGCCCTGTTTGAACTCAAAGCAAGTTCTGCCTTGGCTGTGTCAGCTCACAAAAGGGGGGGAGGTATTGTGGCTGTGTAACTTGGAGCGACATCAGAGGGCCCCCGGGCAGAGCTGTGTCTCCGCAGCGGAGGAAAACCATCCCTCACCTGCTGTCTGGAGCCACCAGCTCACACAGCCGGGGGCCCCAGGTAGAGCGTGCGAGCCTCCGTTCGTGTGTGTGTGTGTGTGTGTGTGTGTGTGTGTGTGTGTGTGTGTGTGTGTGTGTGTGTGTGTGTGTGTGTGTGTGTGTGTGTGTGTGTGTGTGAGAGGGAGAGTGAGAAAGAAAGAGAGAAGCTATAGAGTTTGCATGCGTGTGAGGGAGAGAGAGAGAGAGGGGAAAAGGGTGTGCATGCATTGAATGAGAGGGAAAGAATGTGTATGTGTTATTGCAGTGTGTGCTGTAAGAGAGAACTCACTCATCTTGATGACGGTATGTCGTCTCTATGCCAACCGTCAGGAAGAGTTTTTCTGCAGAGCCAGCGTTGCTGCCTGCTGCCTGCAGTGATCACAAACCAGCAAGAATTCATAAGTGGCTCAATTCATTCGTCAGAATAAGTTGGTGGAATAAAATGGAATATATAACCGATGATACGCACACTCGCACACACACACACACACACACACACACACACACACACACACACACACAATGAGACCAGCAGAGGGTTGAAGCTATACAGAACACACTCTGCTCAGAGAAAGACCAGACAGTGTCATTTGTTTATTACTCAAACAATCCCCACTGCGCTCCATGTCATCCCTTAACCATAATTTATGATAAAAAAAGAAGAGAAAAACTAAAGTAGCAGAGCTCCACTCGGTCACTCGGCATCAGACCATGACGACACACAGAGATATTCACACAGGGGGGGGGTGGGGGTAATGACTTCATCACACTCTTACTGGGCAGTCCTTTCACTCAATGGGCCCGTTTCTCCAGCCCGGTGCCTCACTGGCTTTTAAGGAGAGGAACAAAGCGCGGATCAAACAATGAAAGGCTTTTCTGGTGCATGACGGGGCTCCGAGGACCAGCGCACTGGCGCTCGTGAGAGTGTGCGACCGTGTGAGGGAATGACATTTGGAAAGGGCCCAGTGTCAAACTAGCGTGAAGCTGACGACCCTGGCAGCAGTTCAGATGGAGACACAGTTTTTAACAGGCCTTTTTTGTCCTTTTTTTATTTTTTGGTCAGTACTTGCCAGCTGTAACCCTCTCTGATTACATTGGCTACGAAGCACTAATTCCTCTGCCAGAGCCCCGGTTGGCATTGAATGGGCGATGATATTTCTCAGAGAAGGCAGCCTGTTGCCCATTACATCAACCATTTAGCTCCCTTAAATGGGGAGTGCGTTACAAATGTGGCAGTTTGTTTATTGACATGGGTATCCACGGTGATAACAACATCATCTACTATGGCACTACCTTGAGCCCACCCGGTTTCCAAATCCACAACAATAAACCATCGGATTTAGAAGAACTCATTCAACCCCTGAGAGATGTCTTGAAGTCTTTAAAAAAACCCGAACTCTATAGGTTATTTCCATAAAGACTTATTGGTAATAACGAAACAAACTAAAAAGGCTAACTAGTTTGGCAAGAGGAGGGGGAGGCTGATAAAGTGGTGACACACGCCTATTTGTATTTCAAGAACCATGAATTCCGATAAAAAACACACTTGCTGTTAAAGCACGACACAGTGCGTCACTCTCAACAAGATCGTAATCTGTGTAACATCCCCCGCTGATCCAAGTCCGAGTGTGTTACTGCATATCACCAAACCTCTCACGTCTAGACTGACCAGCATGTCACCTGACCTCTCGCGTCTAGAGTGACCCGCATCTCAGCTACCATCACCCATCTCTGGAGTGACTTGCATCTCACCTGACCTCACTCATCTTGAATGCATCTCATCTGACCCCACGCGTCTTGACTGAGCTGCCCCTCACCTAACCTCACGTATTAGAACCCGGTTCCTTCTGGCTGTGAGGCAGCAGTGCTAACCACGGTGCCAGTGAATATGGTATGGTAGTAACCAGCCACAGGAATGTGGAGCATGTCCTGTCTACGAGTTTTGAGAACCAGACCGCTGCTGCAGAGAACGGCCGCCACAGCTAGCCCTGAGATGCTCCCACTCCCTATATCCCTCCCTCTCTCACCTTAACCCTCTCCCCCTCTTTCTCTCCCTCTCAGACTCACTCTCTCCCTATTTCCCGCTCATTCCCCTTCTCTCTCCCCCTCTGTTTCTCTCCCCCCCCCCCCCCTCTCTTAGACTCACTCTCTCTATTTCCCGCTAAATTCTCCATCTCTCTCTCTCTCGCCTCTCCCCTTCTGTCTCTCTCAACATGGAGGTTGGCGGTGCTGAGGCTTGTCCTGTTTGGCAGCGACAGCGGCACATGACAGTTGGTTCATCTGGTAGTCTCTCTCCCTCTGTCACTGCATTCCACTTGGGAGGTGATTAGACTCAGCAGTGGAGAGGCTGGTGGGGAGAGAGTGACCAGAGAGACACAGAGAGGGAGAGAGAGGTCGACAGAAAGACAGAGGCTGAGAGAGAGGTAGACAGAGAGAGAGAGAGAGAGAGAGAGAGAGAGAGAGACACAGAAACCGGGAGAGGGAGATACAGAGATGCAGAGGGAGAGACAGAGAGGTAGACAGATTGAGAGAAAGACAGAGAGAGAGAATGAGAGAGCGACAAAGAGAGAGAGAGGTAGACAGAGACAGAGAGAGCTATGTGCCGCTTTATTTTCCTTGTATCCAATTTCCAGGACCAGCAGATTTACAAGAATATTCCTTCTTTTTTATTCGTTATGGAGGTGTTTAGTCTGAGACTGCGTTTCCCAGCTACCTATCCTTTCCAATACTCAAACAAGTGTTTTGCCTTCACATTGAAATCAGTGGTAGCTTTAAAGGCTTTAGTCATGAACTGATCTGCTAATCTCTGCACGAATCATCCCTTCTCTCGCTGGATATTCACTATACCAGCAGGTCTGGTTTCTCTAAATGTTTGAGAGAACCCCCCTGGAACATTCTGACTAATATGCATAACCTGAGCAAAATCTAAGACATTTAAGGTATGTTGCAGTTCTCAACACTGTGAAGTCTATATCATATTGCTGGCTGTGAAAATTGCAATGTGGATTCAACTGCAAATTATCCTCTTCCGTCTATTAATACGATACGATCAATACGATAACGCTTTGACTTTATTTTCCATCAGCAATAATTTAGTTGCAAGTGCTTCCTCTGCAATATGACTGCAATGCCAATGAAAGGAAACCATTGCCATTGTCAATTTAGACCGATAAGCTAAAAGGTCAAAGCTTGCTTGGGACCCCAAAATGTCAAGGGAACCCCCCCCCCCCCCTTCCCCCATCCTGTCGTGTCCCAGTGCCCCACTTACCTATGGTCCTCACCCGGGTGATGCGGGGTGAACGGTCCCTCCGTCCGTAGCTGTCAGTTCAGCCGGTCCACATGGCCGGGACACCCCCCAACAACATCAACCGCAGCCGGACCTTCACACAGCCGGGACGTGTGTAGGTTCTGTGCCAGGGGAGGGGAGGTGGGGGAGTTGGGGAGGGCGCCCCAGGTGTGCGGAAACTTTCCGCGGTCTGTTTCCAGTCAATGTTTTCTTCTTTATACTGTTTCAACGAAAACAGCTCACTTTGAGGTCAGTCTGAGAATTTCTCGACGAAGCGCGTCCACTTCAGCGTGCCTCGAGCGACCCCCGCAGCAACCTCCTATGACAACCACCCGGTAGTCATTTTGTCACCGAATATTCTCCAGGCAATATCATTATTATTATTTATCCATAACTCCGGCGGGACGTCATTCCACCAGGCGTGCAGCCTAATGGAAGAGGTGAATTAAGATAGGTGTCCGTGCATGGTCCACGCCAATGGGACAATGCTTAGGGTCTGATATGGATCACCAGAGGTGGAGCAGTAACCGGGTAGCCTTGATGAAATCCATCTGTCATCAGCTGCACGCAGTTTTCCGGTCCGACTGCTTACTACTTTTTGCGTGCCATAACGAATTCGTGCCACTTACATGAGCGTTACTACACGTTCATATAAAAACAAAGCCGTGCAAGAGGAGCTCAGTGATTTGTCAAATGTGCCGAGGTGACATTTGCAGCCCACATTAATGTATGGAAGTAAAAAGCGTGCATCGATATTCGATATTTTGGGTAAAAACACCTCAAGTTTAAAGATTTCCAGCAACATCAACAAAAAAAAAAGCGATAGGAGACGTAACTTTTACGATATTCCTCCGACTCCTCTCGATTCAGAAGTAGAAGAAAACACTGAAACACTGCCTGGTAAGGTCGGACGACATCCTCACACGAACCGAACGTTTCGAATAACTTACGGTACGAAGAACGTCCCGAGCGCCGCGAAATAAAAACAATCTTTAATGCGTCAAACTTCCTGACAGAAAAAAAAAAGTATCGGCACCGGAACCCCCGTTCGTCCGTTCAAACCTCCGCTGAAACACGAAAACTGTCCTCCAAGCGACGGTTTGACGTGTTCCAAATGCACGTATTGTTCGTCCGCCAACGAAAAATCATAACGCAAACGCAGTCCAACGGATAATTCGGAACACTCTAACTAAATTACTGTCGCGCGCGTTGCTGTCGGGCACGCGCTTCTCTCTCGCTCTACTTCGGCTGTGACCGCGCGCGCTCGGTGAAAAAAGAAAACAGACTCGCGACACCGTGACGTCAGCGCCTCCCCCTCCACCTCCCCCCATTCATAAACCAAATAAGCAAATAGTGGAGTCTGCAATTAGGTGAGTGTAAATGCGACGGACACTCGATGCATTACCACTTACGCTTGGTTTGACTGCCTTCACAAGGGCCTATTATTTAGCTCACAGGAAGCTCATTGTTTAGGATTATTCTATTTGAGTATTTTATAATAATAAAATGAGAATAAAACATTACAATCACAGCATGCTTATCCAATTAAGCTCAGACAGTGTAGATGTTGCCATTAGACGTCACACTTGTAACCATATGGGTACATTGTAGATGTAAAGACAAAATAATTTAGTTTTAAACCAGACGACAAAGTTTATCGACATATAGATGCTTAATTAACTAACAAATATGGGAATTTATTTGATCAAATAATTGTGTGCAATCATAGCGCCCTCATGCTTTTGAGGGAATCTCTGTCATGTCATGAACATATTGTTTTGTTTAATGGGACAACTTGATCATCCTACTAACCTCTTTCAAATGCCCATTCTGCACCATAGTTTATTTGGAACTATGTAGAATATACAGATTACATGTCTAAAAATAAATCTAAATGTGCTCATGCAGCACCTCTTTATCTGCTGATTATGATCTAAATATTTCCAAGTTTGCTTCATAGACATCAGGAGTCGGTCGACACCAGCATTTTTTTTATTTTCTTCCAAAAGCATGTAAAAAATGAGAAACAATGGAGCTAACATGAACAACCATGATGCATGTGTTTTGCGTAAAAAGAGGGTGTTTACATTTCAAAAAACGACATACTCCTATAATACCACTGAGCCTGAACAGGTGTGGAAAGGAACAGACCCAAGACCACTAACACAATATCAGAATAAGCCACCCCTTGTTATAACCGTTCAAGTTTTAAGTATGGAATACAGCATTGAAAAAGTAAGATTATTTTTTTTCAGCACAACATTCAAAAAGAAACAGAACCACGCTAGCATTCACCTGAGGCTCTTCGCACCGGGGTAGAAAAGTACACTAGCAGGCCCCTAGAGGACTAGGAGACGCCTAGAGGACTAGGAGACCTCTAGAAGACTAGGAGGCCACCAGAAGACCAGCAGGTCCCTAGAGGTCAAGGAGGCTGATAGTGGTCTAGGAGGCTCCTAGAGGACTATGAGGCTCGTAGGAGACTAGCAGGCCTGCCTTTCGGTTTCTCAGAACATTTGGATTTCACAGGTTGAGCAGTTGTACCTTGGCGGACTGCTTAGGAAGATGGATGAAGAACAGTGGGTAGGATTGGAAAGAAAATAATAAAAAGCTTAAAACATTTAAAAACAAAATGATCCAAGTAGTCACATTAGAGGAATTAAGTAGCGATAATGGAACATGGGAATTGCTGGTTTAATGAATAACCGCATAAAGGATTTATTTGACGAGGCAAGATCAGTCATTTGTTTTAAAAGATCTTTGCATTTTAAAAGTCTGGTTTTAAAACTAAACTGCAGGAAGTCTGGCTAGCAATTTTTTTTTCTAAGGCTTCTCATTTTTACAAAAGTATCAAATATCTTCTTTGCTCTATTCTGCACAGCCTGCTCAATTCACAGTAAACCCTCAGTCGCGAAAGTTACCGTGTGTCATTCAAGTGTCAGAGGTATGATGTAGGCCTATGCTGAGGAGTCATTTTCGGAATGGCTTTGGGCTCATTCTTGTCAAAGAATGAAATGTAGACATGGGTAATATTGCGCAGGAGCAGAAAAAAAAAGATTTAAAAAAAAAAGCTGTTGGGATGGGCCCTCTCTGCCGTTGGAGGCACTAATCCCTCAAAAGCAAATTAGGACAAAAGGTCTCTTCTGTCGATTTAACAATTTAGCAGTACTCCCAGCAGGGGGCGCCCTGCGCAGGGTTTAGAATGGCGCATACACAGGCACAAAAGGAGACTAGCCTACTTTCTGACCGACCCTCCTCTGGTTCGATGTTGTCTAATAGGTCCTGGTGCTAAACAACACCCGGTAATAAAGACACAAGAGGGGTGGGATTTAATTGAATTACGGGGAATAAAAGAATAAAATAAAAAAAAAAGTCCATGCTAAATGGAAGAAGGGATGTTTTAGGACGCATGCATAATAATATAAAAGTAATGTATTTTGACATTACGTGCCCACTGGGGCTGTTCAGCCTGGCTGAGTTGCCTCAATCTCAGCAGTGGGTACAAAAGGGGAGATGGGGGGGAATGTTATAATAAAAAGATGAAATCACAGGATCGAACAATGCCAACACTGGTGAGGGGAACATTACATGTAATGACTGAGTTGTGTCTCTTGCTGGAGGATTGAGGGGCTGATTGACTGCCCTCAGACACCACCACCACCACCCTGCAGGTCCAGCTAACATCTTCCGCATGTACTTAAAAACGTTTGGTTCAAAAAAACGGGAAAGCAAAACACAAAAGTACCGTATTTTTACCTTGGATGATTGAAAACGTTGTCTTGAGCCGGTGGCGGCCATGCACGGTCATACATGTAAGAGCACAGTACAGTACAGTGAGGCATGTTCACTAACAACACAACGTACAGCTTTATGTACAGAGTATACAAATAACAATCACCAACAACCCAGTAATATTTCACCAAAGAATCTTAAGAGATCAAAAGTATTCGATGACATCAGCCGAACCCAGCATACAAACGATGGAAGAAGCGCTTTGTAAAACATTTACCAAAGAAATGAAACTAAGAAAAGTGGTTGGATAAAACATCCGTGTGGAAACACATCGCTGTCTATAAAAACACAAATACAGTCAGAAGATGGTAAGGCTATTTAGGCTCATCCACACACATGAAACATGCAAAGGGGCTCAAATAAAACAATGGATTTGCACGGGTTATTATTAAAAAAAAGGAAATCAGGAAGGACCAAATGAACTCTAAACAGAACAGCAGAACAGATGAGAGGTGAAGTTAATGCTGCTTTCGACAGACAGTCGTATCAGAGTCAAAATCTGGGTAACTGTCATTGTGTGGTTGTGTTGGTGTTTTAGTAGATATATAAAAAAAACAAAACACGTTGACCGACCTTTAGAACCTGACCTGGGGAGGTGTGCGTGTGCGTCATTGCAAAAAGAGTGGATGCTCCACTGACTCGGATATGGTTGCCTGAGCATATAGTTATGGGTACCGACAGGTGAACATTTAAATAAAAATATATTCAAATAAAAAGAATTCAAATAGAAAGGAATAAAAACCTAAAAGCAAATTTGACTCCTTACATCCAGGCCGATACGGGGCGACGGAGAAGGCATTTGGTCACAATCAACGGCCAATTCCACGGAAGAAATTGGGGGTAGTAGTAATAAAGAAAGAAAAGAAAAAACAAAAGTATTATACAATTCTTGAATCACATGACCGGCCAATCACGACCCTCGTGCCGAGTCATGCGAGCACATCTGGCCAATCGTGTACTACGTGTTGCGGGAGTCATGTGACCACGCCTGGCCTATCATGTACTATGTGTTGGAATCTTTGTGTGTGCGCGCGCGTGTGTGTGTGTGTGTGTACCTCTTATAAATGCAGTGGTGAAGGCCAGCATGCGCATGGGGGGGGGGGGGGGGGGGGGGAAACGACGACGACACTGAAGGGAGCTCGTGCCCTCCCACTACATCCAGCCTCCTATTGGGTCGAGGCTCGTGTCAATCAAGACATACGGGGAAATGGGGATAGAAGGGAAGGTAAACTGTGGGCTAAACTAATGGGGGGGGGGGGGGGGGAGGGTTGAGCTTGTGTGCATGTGTGGTGTGTGGGTGTGTGTCTGGTCAGGGGTTGGGGGGGGGGGGGGGGGGGGGTCCTACACCGTCTTGGTGATGGTCTCAGACTCCTTGGCCCCGGACCACAGCTCCTTGTGCTGCTTTCGGCCGAAGCCCTCGTCATAGTTGCCCCGGCTCTTGAACAGCTGCTGGAAGTGCGGCTTGCAGTAGAACTCTCCCGACAGTGCCGCGTAGGAGCCCAGGCTGCCGGGTGGGGGGGGGGCAACACAGGGTAGCGTGGGTTAGCATAGCGATAGCATAGGTTAGCATAGCGCAAGTTAGCCACAGGCTTCGATTACGAGGTCCGAAGAGGAAGGATTTTTTTTACTTTGACCTCTTTATCGTTCAACTACTTTGGCAATGTGAATGTTCGTTTTTTTCTTGCAAATAAAGTTTTTTTTTCATTGAATAGAACAGGGTTTTATTACCCTCTTGGCCGATGCTTACGTTAAAATTCCTTATTTTAATACACGTTTGTACTGTACCCGTCCTGTATGATCTCAAACAGATCTCTAAACCGAAAGGCCCTTTGTACGTACTTCCTATGCTGAGGCATACAACTACCATTAATATTATTATTGCACACATAATACTTTAATAACGCAACACACCAACGGTCCACTGTAGTGCGTGTGTGTGTAATAGCAGAACAACGGTTTGTCAACAGTTGAGGGCGAGGATGAGGAAGTGACGCGGCCAGAATGAGTTACCTCAGCTGTATTAGAAGTGATTACTGACGTTTCTGTCTTGAGTCAGTTCGGAAGTGGTGCCAGCAACAAATTCATGAGAAAACTGATTTGGCACATTTAGGCCCATTCACATCCATCTCCAAGCAAGAGTGCACTGGTCAGATACGTTTATATTCCATTACAAAGTACTGGCTCAACTCGAATCTGCCCCACTTGCTTTTGGTACCAGGTACCTCGTTTTCCACTGCAGATGGTACCCCCCCCACCCCCCCCTCAATGTAAAGGTGTTCATAGCGACCCCTGCATGACCTCATGCTCTACGCAACACACACACACACACACACACACACACACACACACACACACACACAGACAGTCCTAAATCAGTAGTGTGCAGTGTTTCACATCACCTTGTAGCATCGGCTCACCTCTTTGAAGCTCGACAGAGGTGATACAAATAAAATAACCAGGTTCTTCCCACCGCCTCTTCCCGATTGAAACAGGCCATGTGGCGGGCGTTTGATAGACTCAGGCTCTTACACAAAGGAACTCATTCAAAATGATGTTTGTGTGGGGCTGTTACGGACCCTCTTTATTTTGTTTAGGTCGTTTATGCACTCTAGCACCCCCGGCTGGTGCCATTATGTTCTGTGGCTTATTTTCTAGCTTTCACCTGCCTCCAGCTACCAATTGGCAATCATCGCCTACACTTGGTGGTGGACACCTGGTGGTGTAGGCTCCTTAAGCAGATCAGACCCTGGAAGCAGTCTCTCTCTCAACAAGAAGATTTGCGGTTGGGCTTAATCCTTGCCACCTCTTCCCTTCTCCGTCTCCTGCGTGAGACCATTATTGTTCGGCCTTTGGCCGTTTAAGTCACTGATGACTTTAGGCGGGAACCTGAATGAAACCTAAAACCTAAAATAAAAGATTTTTCTGTTATTCCCGTGTCTGTCTATTCATGCCTGTGCCCAGACAATGGGCACGTAACAGCAGCTTTAGGGTTTCAAAAGGAGAGTTTGGTGCATTTCAGTGCAGGCAGCTGAATCGTGTGTGTGTGTGTGTGTGTGTGTGTGTGTGTGTGTGTGTGTGTGTGTGTGTGTGTGTGTGTGTGTGTGTGTGTGTGTGTGTGTGTGTGTGTGTGTGCGCACGCGTTTGCTCACCTGAGTTTGGCGTTACAGTGCTTACAGCAGAAGCAGATGGCATGGAAGATCTGGTTGTTGGCCACCAATCTCTCCATGGGATACACCGTCTTGTCGCATGACGTGCACACCTCCCTCTGGGTCTTAAAGCTGAAAGACTGAAGAGGAGACTAAAGGGGTTTACTCCTAGCCGCGGAAACAAGGGGTCGATACAACTCACACAACACAGTGTAACCGGAGCCCCCCCCCTTAGGAATAAGACGTGCAGGGCCAAGCGTATAAAGGCATTCATCTACTGGGACGATATTGAAGACCTTCAACAATGACCGGGTGCGGAAACACTGAGTATATTTACCTTTGATCGCTGCACCGGTTTCTCTTCTGTCGCGCTTCTGTTGTCCTGAAACAAAATGAAAATATAACATTTAAACATTTATTCAAATATCTGCACAAGCCCCTGAAAAGCGCAAACAATTACAAACCAATAACACAAATTATTTCCCCATATCCAATGATAACATAGCCCTTTGAGTGTGTTTTGCATTCGTTTCCCCTTGAGTCATAGCCATGAGCGGTGCTCCGGCGTTTCATACAAACTCAACACACAAACAGCATAAGCACATCCACCGCCGCCCAGTGGAAAACATCCATTCAAAATATTTACAATCAGCCCCACAAGTCATCATCATTCATCAACTGCACACATTCGGCCTCGATGTTAACTCATCTATTTACTCTCCGTCTAAACAACGGCCACCATGCTTTTGTTTGGATTGATGCGGCCCTCGGGAGCATCCCTCTGCCGAATTATTACACCAGCCGACAGAGCCCGTCTGTGGGGTCTTGTGACGTCCCACTGCACCGGACCCCCACGAACGGGGCAGGGCCCTGTGGCACGCCGCGGTGGGCCAGCCGCCACATCGTTACGGCCGTGTCAGCGATTCAGGTTATCAGACTCTCTCTCTCTCTCTCTGTGTGTGTGTGTGTGTGTGTGTGTGTGTGTGTGTGTGTGTGTGTGTGTGTGTGTGTGTGTGTGTGTGTGTGTGTGTGTGTGTGTGTGTGTGTGTGTGTGTGTGTGTGTGTGTGTGTGTGTGTGTGTGTGTGTGTGTGTGTGTGTGTGTGTGTGTGTGTGTGTGTGTGTGTGTGTGTGTGTGTGTGTGTGTGTGTGTGTGTGTGTGTGTGTGTGTGTGTGTGTGTGTGTGTGTGTGTGTGTGTGTGTGTGTGTGTGTGTGTGTGTGTGTGTGTGTGTGTGTGTGTGTGTGTGTGTGTGTCACTTAAAGCTCTGCCGGTGGGTGGGTTTTTAGTGAGTAGGGAACACGCACACACAGACACTATTCACACTTGTACAATCACAATGGCCCTCATGCGGCCAGCGGAGCGAGGAAGAAGGGCTGCTTCTGTTCCGGCAGGGGAGAAAGTCCACTGTGGGCTTTGCTAAAACCCTGTTATGTAAAAAAAAAAAAAGGGGATGTAGGGGGCTTGCGTGTGACGGGGTCTGTGTGGGTGTACTGGCCCGGCGTTTCTGCGAACCACAGTTGAATAAACAGGGTCTCAGCATTAAGACACACAACTTCTCGCAACGTCTCTGCCGCTTCCCGTAAAGGCCGCCGCTGCCTCGACAATATGTATAAACCGAACGGTTAGCCTTTCGGTTCGCATAAAGGTCTAATGAATTTCAATCTGTTATGCCTACAATAACAAGCCCCTTCTCCAAAGACCTGCGCAGGAAGAGCTGTTCATCTGCATTCATCGCAGCAGTATAGCGACTGATTAATCAACAGCACAGCCATAGACCACCCCCCCCCACACCCCCAGCATTGAACACTGTGGTGCCATTATACAGACCAGGCAATAAAGCCTCTATCAGGCTGTATGCTAAGTCCCGGTATGCCAGGAGAAACAGAGCTACCACAGGTTTAAAACACCAGAAAACCACCATGCTGTTCAACACAGCCTTCATCCTCCACCTGCATTTCCAGACTGCATAGTGCGGTGTTTCCTTGCTAGGATTCGGGTTTAGGTGCCAACTGTGGAAAGGTTTGCGTACGGGCTAAGTCGCAGAAGAAACAAAGCTAGGTTAGAGTGGCATGGAAATGAGGGCAAGGCGGGTGAGTCGTTTTGTGGCATGCAAATACAAATAATTGTGTGAAAACGGAAAAAGAGCTTCATTCATATACACTACAGCACAGGGGCAAACTATCTCCACACACACACACACACACACACACACACACACACACTCTTTTCTCTTGCCTTATTTGTACATGAGACACAGCTATCTCAAGAGCCCCACTGTGGCAGGAAGTGATGAGATCTCCTCACTTCCTCCCCCCTTCACGGAGCCCCAGAGGGGCGCCGCGGTAGAGATATAAAAAGGCCGGGGCACCGGCTCAGTAATGTCTGGCTCCATCAGCGGTGGCAGAGCGAGGCCGTCCATGCCACTCAGGATCCACTAAGATCCACTGCCCTGGTTCTGGAGGCCAGAGTATTAAACAGCGTTAAGACTTAAGTGTAGTGAAGTGAACTCCCATAGAGCAGACGCTGCATTATCTGAATGCATCCTTTACAGGAGGGGGGGGGGGGGAAGAGAGAGAGAGAGGCTTTCACGAGTAAGGAACCAGGTGCGCTGTTACTTCATTCGTTTTTTGCAAGAACGACATGGTTAGCGAATAGCCCCGAGCACGGTTTGCCAAGTACCACGACGGCGGAGCGCTGAGGTCGGTGCCAGCGGAGCAACGACAACAGAGATGAGCAGGGTTTATCTTCCGGAAGGGCTTCGCTTTACGCCCTGGGCGAGCGAGCAGGGGGGGGGGGGGGGGGGGGGTCAGGCCTCGGCAGACATGACTTTGCAGATCTGCGCCTGTGCACACGAACCAGCAGCCTGGAGAGAGTGTGAGGGCACTAGGTTATTCAGTGTTTCAGGGTACGGTTTAGAGTGGTAAAATGCCCCAAAGGGGTGGGGAGGTTCAGGAACTTTGTCCCTACGGCAGTTTTCATCTCATTACCAAGACATGCATGACAAACAAAAGGATTTAAATAGCGGTTCAAAGTGGTCTTCCCGCAGTTCAGTGTTTACAGAAAACCTCAACTAAATGGCCCGCTGAGGAGAGATAACATCAGGGGCGAAGAGAAACGAGGAGATGCGAAGGAGGGCGCCGCACGAGTCCTCCTCCCTTCAATACTTACACAATGTCCTATGTTTGCTAGGCTGCAGGACGGAGCTTTCGACCACCCTTCCCCTTTCTCAAGAAAACGTAGTACGGTAGAAGAGCCAACACACAAACACCCTATAAGGACCGGAAGAATTATGTTAACCAACGTCAGCAATCATTAATTCAAGTCCAAGTCTCTCCTGCCTGCCTGCCTGCTCAGCTCATATTTTTAGAAAGTGTGATCAACGCCAGAACAGTTGAGAAATGGCAGTCGGAAAATAGAGCCCAGCCGAACCAAGAGAGACAGAACAGCGCATTAAAATGCCCTCGACGGAGGTCTATATCTGGGGGTGCTCATCTTCATAATAACGGCCACGAATGGAATGCTGCAGGTTTCAACCTGGTGCCCACCACAGGCAGAGGACAGCTTCCTAATCACACCCTTCAGGTAGCGGAGGGAACAGGATTCTGGTGGCCAGGCCCTCCCAAGAAACACAGCAGCCCGGGGCTACTGACACGCCCTTATCATTCTTACCTGTAAGAGGAACACCTCATTAACATCACTAAATGAACCCGGGCGTGGATAATGGGGCATAAAGACCCAGGACTACCGATGTAGCAGTCGTTTCAGCTTTTTAAGTCAAATAGATGAAGGAATAAGGACGACTTTTCAACGCGACTTTGTCGCAAACGTTTTAAAAAGTGCACCGCTCACAGGAGACTTCGGGGGTGGTGTGTGGAGCGAGTTGGAATAATGCTTGTAGTGATTGTATTGATGGATGCAATAGAGCACCACAATGTATGCCCTCAGGGCCCTATGGGAGGCATTTTGGGTCACCTGATGCACCAAAGAGAGGAGCAGACTTCCTGTCAGGAAGCGGAGTGTGATAATGCTGTGGTGGAACCACCACAAGTCAGAGAAGTCGGGCCTAGAACTGGGCTGAGCTCTGAAAAGCCCACCCACCCACCCACCCACCCCCACCCCCAAACACACACCTCTAAGGTAACATTTTATAACCAGAGCCTGGGGCACAGAGCGTTGCGGTCAGGTCATGACGCGCTCGCACAAAAGCCAAAAACAAAAAGGTGAATGTATGCAAATATCCCTGTATCCTTTCACTTCAAGCTAGGTACATTCTGAAAACACCCAGGGTCCCGCCTCACCTTGAATGCAACACCCTGTGGCTGTGCATCAGCTTTCATTCCAACCGAGAGGGTGAGACAGGAGAAGGTGAGACAGAAGAGGGTGAGACAAGAGACAGTCTTACCCTCTCCTGCTGAAGACAGCAGGAGAGGGTAAGACCGCAGGAGGGGGGTAAGACAGCAGAAGAGGGTAAGACAGCAGGAGAGGGTAAGACAGCAGGAGAGGGTAAGACAGCAGGAGAGGGTAAGACAGCAGGAGGGGGGTAAAACAGCAGAAGAGGGTAAGACAGCAGGAGAGGGTAAGACAGCAGGAGGGGGTAAGACAGCAGGAGGGGGTAAGACAGCAGGAGGGGGGTAAGACAGCAGGAGAGGGTAAGACAGCAGGAGAGGGTAAGACAGCAGGAGAGGGTAAGACAGCAGGAGGGGGGTAAGACAGCAGGAGAGGGTAAGACAGCAGGAGAGGGTAAGACAGCAGGAGGGGGGTAAGACAGCAGGAGGGGGGTAAGACAGCAGGAGAGGGTAAGACAGCAGGAGAGGGTAAGACAGCAGGAGGGGGGTAAGACAGCAGGAGGGGGGTAAGACAGCAGGAGAGGGTAAGACAGCAGGAGAGGGTAAGACAGCAGGAGGGGGTAAGACAGCAGGAGGGGGTAAGACAGCAGGAGGGGGGTAAGACAGCAGGAGAGGGTAAGACAGCAGGAGAGGGTAAGACAGCAGGAGGGGGGTAAGACAGCAGGAGAGGGTAAGACAGCAGGAGAGGGTAAGACAGCAGGAGAGGGTAAGACAGCAGGAGGGGGTAAGACAGCAGGAGGGGGTAAGACAGCAGGAGGGGGGTAAGACAGCAGGAGAGGGTAAGACAGCAGGAGAGGGTAAGACAGCAGGAGAGGGTAAGACAGCAGGAGGGGGGTAAGACAGCAGGAGAGGGTAAGACAGCAGGAGAGGGTAAGACAGCAGGAGGGGGGTAAGACAGCAGGAGGGGGTAAGACAGCAGGAGGGGGGTAAGACAGCAGGAGAGGGTAAGACAGCAGGAGAGGGTAAGACAGCAGGAGAGGGTAAGACAGCAGGAGGGGGGTAAGACAGCAGGAGAGGGTAAGACAGCAGGAGAGGGTAAGACAGCAGGAGGGGGGTAAGACAGCAGGAGGGGGGTAAGACAGCAGGAGGGGGTAAGACAGCAGGAGGGGGTAAGACAGCAGGAGGGGGTAAGACTGCAGGAGGGGGGTAAGACAGCAGGAGAGGGTAAGACAGCAGGAGAGGGTAAGACAGCAGGAGAGGGTAAGACAGCAGGAGGGGGGTAAGACAGCAGGAGAGGGTAAGACAGCAGGAGAGGGTAAGACAGCAGGAGGGGGGTAAGACAGCAGGAGGGGGGTAAGACAGCAGGAGGGGGGTAAGACAGCAGGAGAGGGTAAGACAGCAGGAGAGGGTAAGACAGCAGCTGGCCGAGGGAAAGGAATTTCAAACCCAACATAGAGAAGAGTGTGAAGACGACCGGTCCGAGGTTGAGCGTGGAGCGTGGGAGGGGTGCTCTGGATTAGCATTCCACGCCGGTCCGATGTTTGCACAGAGGACTCCGGTTTTGTTAAATATGTAACCCAGGGTGGCCAGCTCGGATGTGAGGACCGCTGAGCCAGCCCTCTAAAAAAGGGACACCCATTAACGAAGAAAAACCCAGCCTGCTGGGAGAGGGTGCAAATGGTTTACATCAAAAGGCCCGTGCTGCCTCGGCACACAAGGCCTAAGTAAACCACAGCACCACAAAGCTGATTTAACAGGTTCTCAAGCCTCCTCTCCACTCATTGTCATTCTACTAAATATGCAATTTGTCTAATCGGGCACTTCAATAAATGAGTAGCTATTAGACAATTAAGATGGCTGGCAAAACACAAACGCTCAACTTGTTGTTGAAACGCATGCCGTTGAATGGAAAATGTGTTCTACTGCGTTATGCACACGTGTATTTTCAACAATGTTTTGAATGGCTAGTAGAACGGATATTTGACTGAAGTTGAAACCATTACAGGGCTGATTCTGTTCACACAGCATTGAAATACTGATGACCTATTTATTACACTGATGAACAACTGACCTGAACATAAGGCACTTAACGACCATGCCGTGAAAAATCAGGTTATAGACATGACAACTGTTTGATAGGAGAGCATTGCAGAGTGTCAAATGCATGTGAACAGTTTTCTCTGCGGTTCTGTAGTGGTTGTGCATTGTACCCTAGCTGACTTGGTGCACTCAACTCTTTCAATGTGTGGTTCAGACGTCACGAGAACGAGGTGTACCGACCCGTGCTCTAAACGGCTCTACATCGGCAGTAAATGAAGATGACCATATGAACTTCCTTAAGCCTTCCCACCATATGCCAGGGGCTTTGATTATATTGGCGGCGGTAGTTCTTGTTTATGAAATAAGGGGGTTTAAGAAGGCATAAAACAAGTCTGAAACTGCCCTAGAACACACAAGTTAGTAGGAATCTGTGGTATGTGAACGGAATATATATATAGTCTGTGTGTGTGTGTGTGTGTGTGTGTGTGTGTGTGTGTGTGTGTGTGTGTGTGTGTGTGTATGTGTGTGTGTGTTCAGCACCGCTCAGTTTCAGACTTCACGTTCACGCACAGTCGCTGCAATCATTTCTATTAGTGGCCATTGGGTTCATGCGCAATTCCACTGTACAAGCGGTGGTAATAGATGGAGCCGGGATCGCTTCACCCCAGGGTATTCCTGGTGGCTGAAGGGGCTCCTCTTTCCTAGCACAATAGCTTTATGTAATACTGAACCAGGATAGAGAACATGGTAGCCGACGGATTGACCCCAAATAAATAATCTGCAGGAGCGACGGAGACATCCTAGTTGGGGTTTATTGTTAATGTGACGTGGGCTGGGGACTGATGCACAATACGTGCTGCCTCCATACCGAGAGCAACCCGAGAGACCTGCGATGAGAAGCCGTGCAGAGCGGTGTGGATACACACCACCACAGCCACAACACGAGCCCATTGAAAGAAAGAAAGACGGGGAGCCTTCTTTAATAATTCATAACCAGCCAACTCGGATTACCTTTAGTGCATTAATTAGCAAACAAGATCAAAATAATAATAACCGATTTAACCCAGGGGCGCAACGCTACCAGGCGTCGTGCAGCACGGCAACGCATGTCTCAAATCGCCATTTACCGTTGAATTTAATCCATTGGTAGACGATCCTAAATACGTGGGGGTTTGTACCAGGCGGACGGTGTGAACGGAGATAGGGGAGAGACGCTAGCTTCGTGGTTAGCAGCCCGAACATCACCCCAGAAAGGAGAAAGGAGAGGGAGGGAGGCTACAAAAGACCCCAGACGCTCACCATCTGGGCTGCCGTCCGGGTCTGCTCGATGACAACACGGGGAAAGGTCTGGCTCTGGTCGAGGAGGACACCACGGGGATCACTCTGTAGGCCGTGGACGTCTGCTCTCTGAGATCCGCGTCCCCTCGGAGATATTGGTGGGGCTTTGTTGTAGATTAGCTGCTGCTGCTCGCTTCTTGCTGCTGCCACACACCGGGCGAGGACCTCTCTGTTCGGCTCTGCTCGGTCTCCCCCTCGGCTCCTTTTTCAGCCCTTTTTTTCCACCAGCAGGATGTCGCACGCTATTGGTTGATGGTCTTTCTCTCCCCCCCACCGCTCTCCAATCACCTCTCCTCCCTCTGCTGGATGCGAGTATTGGTGGATAGAGAGCCGAAGGACTTTGTTGTTGCAATTTGTTCTTGTTTTCTTTTGTGTGCAGACATTGGTGTCATGGAAACTGGGTTCAATGCCACTCATGCAAAACCATAATTCAAATAATTCTATAAGTCTTTTGCAAGTATTTATTCAAAATAATGTAATATATTTCTTTTCGAAAAACGTGTGTTTGCATGTATAAAATGCGTTGTGAAAGACTTTGACTGTGTTCTACTACTACAATTAGGACAAGTCTGAACTTGATGTATCGAGTTCCAAAAACGAATTGATGGGACAGATTTCATGGACGAAATACAAAAATAGACAATATGTTCTTTAATCAAAACATCACTGGTGACAACTTGAAAAGGTAATTTGCGGAGCTTGAAGATACAATTTTAAAGCATGGACAATGAGATTTGCCAGATGAAGGCACTTCTAAAAACTCAAACACAAGACTTGTTTATTCGTTATGTACCTACCACAAATGTATTGTGCCAATGAAAAATTAACAACTGTCGCAAATGATAGCATTGCAGTTCAAGAAAACACAAATACACACACACAAACACAAATGGTAAATACCCACGAAGGAGAGTAAACCATCGTTTCTGCAAGCGTAGGAAGCGGCAGCTGGGCGAAGAGAACGAGTGAACGGACATGTCCTGACGGGAATGCTGACATATTTTACCTCTATTGCTCAACTCTCCACAATCACAGTCTGGACGATCTCCCTGTACGGTCGACTCGGGCTGAGGACGGCCCCGACATTCACAACTTGGCTTCTTGACCACTTCTTCTAAAACCCGGAGACGGCTTTCTCTGTTACGGGGGTCGTCGGGGTATGGGGTTCCCCCTGGTACCCTCTTAAATCCCCCCCCCCCCCCCGATGTCAGCCTTTCCAGATACGCAACCTGTCAACCTGCCCGCCCAACCAGTGTCCTGACGGGGAAGCTGTTGGTTGCTTCCCCGGTGGTCCCGGTTGGTGGACCGCCTCAGTTGTCCCACCGACTCTTCTTGCGCTTCGGGGGGTCCGGCACAGCGAAGCTGTCCTCCCCCCCTTCCCCCTTGGGCTCCCCTCCTGCCGGCCTGGCCTCCAATCCTGCGGGCTTGTCCCCGCCCTCCCGGTCGCTCCTCCAATCATCTCTGTCCCTGCGGCTCTCGTCTCCGTTGCGGCCCTCGCCGTGGCGTGCGCTGCCGTGGCGATCGCGGTCCCCGTGGCGCTCGCGGTCCCGGTCTCCTTGCCGATCGCGCTCCCCGTGGCGTTCCCGCTCCCCGCCGCTGTGCCGGTCGCCCCTGTCGCCGTGCCTGGAGTGGCCGTCTCCGTAGCGACCCCTGTCGTCGTCTCCCTGACGACCCTTATCCTCCTCTCCGTAGCGACCCCGGTCGTAGTCCCCGTGACGACCCCTGTCGTCGTCGCCGTAGCGGCCCCTGTCGTCGTCGCCGTAGCGGCCCCTGTCCTCGTCGCCGTAGCGACCCCTGTCGTCGGCGGCGGCGGCGTGGCGGTCTCGGGCGGCGTCCCGCGGTGACGGCGGGGCGGGGGGGTGAGGGTAGCTGCCCGGGCTGCTGGGCACCGTGCTCAGCGAGCCCGCACTGGCGAAGCCGGCCATCTTGGTTCCCACGGCGAACGGCGGCGGGGGGGCGATGGAGGAGGAGGAGCCGGCCCCCCTGGAGCGGTCCGGCCCGTCGGCGGCCTCCGTGGGCACCGAGCTCAGGCTGCCGGCGCTGGTCCAGCCCGAGGAGCTGCTGGACTTGGTGGTGAGCTTGGGGGAGATGCCCGACGCGGCCACAAAGTGGTTCTTGTACTGGGCCTGCAGGGAACGAGGAGACACGGGCCAACCATGAGTCACCAGTCATCACCGGGGTGGATCAGCACCGGGCCTGGCTAGCACACCGCCTCTGGAGCCGGGTCAGGGTCGGGGTTCTCTGAGGGAGAGCTGACCTTCTAGCGAGTCACTTCATGCCCTATGTCGAGTGTGAATTCAAATCTAATTAAAATCGAATCAAAGCCTTACTAGATCAGATGGCGATGGTGCACAGACAAACAAAAGAAGCAATCAACGAACGAACTAGAGGATGAGCAGTGATGCGGTGAGACCGCTGGCTGATGCAGTGAGACAGCTGTCTGGGGGGCCGACCGGCGGTCAGGATTAGGGAGAGCCGTACCTGGAAGGCCGACTTCATGGCAGTCATGCGGTCGCCCATGGCGCCCGTGGGGGGTTTGCCGTAGCCCTCGTAGCCCCCGGAGGACGAGAACAGACCTCCGCTGCGTTCCTGGGAAAAGGAAAACAAAGCTGGAAAAGTTAGGACCTCCCACCCCTCTTACGCACTTATCGTACGTTGTACGTCCTTGAACTTAAAAATAATATTAAGCATTGTGTATTGTCTTATCCTAGCTATCTCTGTTGTATACGGGGAATGGGTTAACCAAGCGATTGGTAGTGCTTGGCACTTGGTTCTATGTACATCCTCACTGTACCGACAGCGATATATTGTTGTTTCTCTATCTTCTGACAAATGTACTTATTGTACAGGGCTTTTTATGGTTCCACGTTCCCGCAACGCAAGGGGGTTACGGACCCCTTACGTCCTTGCGGACCCTCCTTGCGTCCGCCGCAAGGGCCTGACGTGCGCCTCCCGAAAACCGCATCCTTCCGTCGAGGCGACGCAGCAGCAAGGGCTGTGATTGGTCCGCTCACTAAAACCCGACGCAGAGCCGTAAAGGTTCAGGACTGCGTGGGAGCGTCTGCGTGGTCGTTGCTGTGCGGGAACGCGGGACCATAAAAAGTCGCTTTGGATAAAAGCGACTTTATGTAAAGCGACGACGCGCTGAACTCGGGTTGGAGCAGTGCGCTCGACCCACTGAGCTCAGGGTCGGTCTGTGTGTGGGGGGCTTACCCCGCTGTCGGCCCCCAGGCCCGGCCGCTCCCGGTAGCCCAGACCGCCTCCTCCGATGTTCATCTTCTTCCCCTTGCCGCCCTTGAAGCGGGACTTCCTGAACCAGGGATTCTGAGGGACAACACACACACATTTGTTGTTTATATATTATGTGTACACAATTCAATGTATGATTTGTAGTTAATCAACAAGTTCATAAACTCAACCAAAAATATCACTCTCACACACACACACACTTTTGGCCATTCATCCAAATAATTCATTAATCCTGTTCACCTGCATGGCCAAGTCCATCAGCTCCTTCGAAACGCTCTGATTGGCCCCTTCTAGGTTCCGGACGAGGTCCCCGGCGAACGACGTATCCTTATTGGTCAGGAGGGTGTAAGCCACACCCTTCTCCCCGGCGCGACCGGTTCGGCCGATCCTGTGCGTGTGCGTGTCGATGTCCCTCGCCACGTCGTAATTCACCACGGTGCGGATGGACGGGATGTCGAGACCACGAGCTACGGAGGGGACAGGACCAATCAAATGACTGGAGACAAACAGACGGATAGAAGGGTCCTAACGATATGAGTCCACCAGGTGTGACTGATTACTCGTTACAAGCCGTTTGAAAATCGGCCTTTTCCTGTGCTTGAGTGACATCACGAGTGGGCGTGTCCACCTAGATGTACGCCGGCTATATCGGTCTACCAGCCGACCCGGTTTACTGTAGCAAATGTTGCTCATCTATCCATCATACATCTAGGTGGACACGCCCACTTGGGATGTCACTAAAGCACAGGAAAAGGCAGGATTTCCAAATGCTTGTAAAGACTGAATCACACTCACACCTGGTGGCATAATTCACCCCTTGAACAAGTTTGTCGCTTCTTTAGAAGATACATTTTTGCATTTTTATGCTTTATTATAGAGTGAGATAGACCGGAAGGTACTGGAAGATAGCGGGGAGGACATGCAGAAAAGGACCACGGGCAGGAATCAAACCCGGGTCGCTGCGAACAGGACTGAGCCTCAGTGGTACGCGCTCTGCCTGGTGAACCTCACGTCTAATGCATAATGCAACGCTGGAAATGTAGCGAGCAAGTAATTAGCGGGTGGGCAGCGGGTTGAAAACAACGGCCTTCTCTGCTGAGGGTTCTCCAGGGGGGGTCACCCACCCGCCACGTCGGTGGCCACCAGGATGGGCAGGTTCTGCTTCTTGAAGTCGGCGATGACCTTGTTCCTCTCGCTCTGGTCCATGTCCCCGTGCAGGAGACCCAGGCTGTGGCCCTCCTGGATCAGGTTGGCCGCCAGCTCGTCGCAGTTGGCCTTCTTGGTGACGAAGATGAGCACCGAGCCCGACGAGGTGAACTCCACCAGCCGCCGCGTCAGCCAGTTCCACTTCTCCGCCCCGCCCAACAGCATCTCCACCACCTGGGTCACGTCCTCGTTGGCCTGGGGACGGAGGGAGATTTTACATTTACATTTAGGGCATTTAGCAGACGCTTTTATCCAAAGCGACTTACATTAAGAGCGTTTGTTACAATAAGTACATTTGTCATAAGAAGTGAAACAATATATCGCTGTCGGTACAGTAAAGATGTTCATAGAACCAAGTGCAAGTATTACAATCGCTAGGCTAACCCATTCCCCATGTAAAGCAGCGATAGCAGCTACTGTAGATGCTACACAATTAAGTACCTTGAATAAGTGCAATGTACAAGTGCCAGGACGTACAACATTCAATGGTGGCTGTGCATTGGTTTCTATGCAGAGTCAAGGTGAACTCTGAACAGGTGAGTTTTGAGTCTTTTGCGGAAGCTGGTGAGCGACTCTGCGATCCTGACATCGGTAGGGAGCTCGTTCCACCACTGAGGTCCCAAAACAGAGAAAAGTTGTGACTTCGCTGATCGACCTTTGCTTGCTCTTAGCGAGGGCGGTACCAGACGTCCAGCTGAGGTAGTTGAGCGGAGGGATCGAGCTGGGGTGTGTGGCTTTACTAATGCTTGGAGGTAGGCAGGGGCAGTTCCATCGACTGCCTTGTATGCCAGTACCATCATCTTGAATCTGATGCGAGCTATTAGATTAGGGAGATGCATCACTGCTACGCCTCGTGCACTATGCACACATGTTACAGTCCTGAGGAGCGGTGCTGACGATGACGGTGTTGGTGACGAAGGTTTTAAAGACAAGGATCAATTACGTGCGCGCGTGTGTGTGTGTGTGTGTCATAAAGAACAATGTGTGCAGGGTAGAGGGCACAGTGGTGGTGTTTATGCAAATGTCCGCCACAGTATTATAATGTCATGTTATGGTCGATGAAAGTAACTCCTATAATCCTCGTTGGCAACTGTGGTATAATCAGAATAACCCATTATGTACATGGTACATTCTTTTATATGGTTTATTCTTAATGTATATACAAATACTAATAATGTCCCCTGTAAGAGAACCGTTTACCAACTGAAATGTCTGACTTGAATGCTTACCGACTCCTGCAGAACCCTCTGAAGTACATGGAGTTTGAGTTGGGCTAAGACGCCAATCTTAGGCATGTCTTAATTACGATCATTGTTACGTGTGTGGCTTGTGTGAAGTTGTGTAATTTATTTGAATGATTGATGCATGATTTGCTGCTACATGCCCTTTTCTCCTGCTACACAGGGACCGCAATGGAAATAAGCCTTCAGGCTTTATTTTGTCATCCCTCATCCTTAGAGTACTGTTCATATTTTATATCAAAATGGTCGAATAAAAAATTAAATCCCTACCTCGCCGATGTCCCCCTGCACCACGCGAATGGGGTCCGTCAGGATGTCGCGGGCCAGCCTCTCGATCTTCTTGCGGAAGGTGGCGCTGAACAGGAGAGCTGTTGGGGGAACGGCAGATTAAAACGCGGCTCAGATTGACGGATCAACTGGGGCAGATGCCTCCGCTTTGGTGAAACAAACACTGCAGCGGGCAGTCACTCACTCTGTCTGTCTGGACGGACGTGGCTCGCAACGGATCTCACTTGATACTCTGTTGAAAAAGGGCAAAAGGTAGGGCCGTTATTTGGATGTAAACATGTCGTCTGTACGCAGCCTCTGATTAAAAGGCCAGTGTGCAGAAGGAAACTGTAACTGGGCTCATGTGTGTGAGCTCGGCAAGCTTTAGCACACTTAGCCTCCAGGTATAAGAGAAACTGTAATGAAAAATGTATTAAACGTGATTCGAGGAGAGGAGTGTAGGCGTGCGGCCGTGCCGACCCACCGAAGCCCATGTCGAACATGCGGTCTGCCTCGTCGAACACCAGGTAGGAGACCCTCTGCAGCGAGGTGGCCTTCTTCTTCACGTGGTCGATCAGCCGGCCCTGTGGGGGGGCCGCCGATGGCAGAACAGACACCGTGATGAGCACCCGCTGTTTTGTGCATTTCAAATCAGTACAGGAACACTTTGGCGTGCCGATTCTTTGGTCCTTCATGATGAGGAGTTGTGTGTCATATGTGTGTGTATGGTGAGTCAACAATTGCCGTTTGCTTTGGTTACATTCATGGTGACAACTTCTGCTAAAAGCTCTACGGCAGAAATGGAACAACAAAGTAATTGTGACCAATTATAGCGACCATTTATGTTTTTGGTGAAGCCAGGAGAGTCATGATGGCGTCATCACCGGGACCAGTAAGAGTCTTCAACCCCCCCCCCCCCCCACCCCTCAGCTTACCGGGGTGCAGACCACGATCTCGGCCCCCTCCTGCAGAGCCTTGGCCTGCTCCCACATGCTGCCCCCGCCGTACACCGCCACTGAGCGCAGGGAGTAGGCCTTCCCGAAGCGCTTGCACTCCGTGTGGATCTGGGGACGGAACACAGGGAGGCTCTTCAACAGCGACCTCTTGGGGTGATCCAGGGTTTCCCTTATATGCTGTATACAGGCTGTGGCACAGCGCCCCCGCTGGATGACTGGCAGCACTGCACTCAACCACGCAAACAATATTACTTATTTTTTGTTAGCAATTTTTGAATTTATTTGTAAGTATATTCATTATATTTAACAGTAAGAACGAGTTCATAGGTTGGGTGCAATTCGCTTTATTTAAAAAAATATGTATCATAGCTTCCCCCTACTTAAACATTAGTTGTTACATTGTCATTAAAGAAATATTGTGGAAAAAATATTGACAGCCGGATTTTGCTAAAGATGAACAAAAAAAGCCATGACGCTACTGTAGCTGGCATTAGCTCATGAATGCCTTTAGGAAGGAAGCATCCAGAGGAAAAGTAACCAGCGAGTGCCTTGACACACACCTCCAGAGAGGCCTCCTCTCGGTGGTCCCTACCTGCTGACACAGCTCCCTGGTGGGGCACACGATGATGGCGATCGGGCCGTCCCCGGGCTCCAGCTCTTTCTGGTCCATGATGTGCACCAGCATGGGCCAGATGAAGGCCGCCGTCTTACCGCTGCCCGTCTTGGCGATGCCGATCATGTCGCGACCGGCCAGCGCTATGGGCACGCCCTGTCACCGCCATGAGGGAACAGAGCGAATGAGCAGACGGTATTCATTGGGGACACTCCATTTCATGAATCTAAAAGGGTACTTTAGGTAAGATTAAAGAGCGATCGTTTGAGTGTAGTCTGCTTTTTTAGATTGGTCATCACCATCTGCCTGCCATTAGTGAGATTAATGTTTGAATATATGTCTCTCTCTCACTGCGCCTGCCTCTTTAAGACCCACTTTTTATTTTAGACCGCTCCAAGCTATTTCTGACCAGTCATGCGTCTTTTTCCCTGAAGGATCGGGGAATCCATCTTCCCGTCATTCACATTAATGATATTTTTAAAGTCTTCTAATCTAGCTCTTTTGCCTTCTCTCTCTTTACAACTCTGAAATCGTATCTACAACCCATTAATGTTAGTCTAAATATGCCTCTAGAATAACTCTATTTTGCACATTTCAGTTATGAATATGAATTTAGCGGAAAGACCAAAAACACAAACTGCTGATAGGGTGCATTCACACAGTACCTGGCACTGAATAGGAGTGGGCTTCGTGTACTCCGACTTCCGAATCTGGTGCATGAGCTGCTCGTCAAACCCAAAGTGGGCGAAACTCGTGGACGGCTTGGGTGGGACGGCCCCGGAGACCTAGAAGAGAGGAGGGGAGGAAGGGTGGAGGTGAGACTCGCTTTTGTTAATGCAGTTACTAAATTAATAGCAGTATACCTTTCCACCATGTACCTTTTTTCCTTCTAATTCACTATTCTGCCTGTTCTAGCATGATGCGGTGACTGCGACTGGATGCCTGGACTCTCTTCATGTTTAACCGGCCAGCACCCCATCATCAATTTCAAATGTTTCGCATGTATTAACCTGTATGTCAATTATGGCACCCATTGCGCTCCTGGCCATGCCTGGAAGGAGGGATCCCCTACCATGCGTTTCTTCTCAAGATTTCTTCCTTGCTGATTTAAGGGAGTTTTTTCTTGCCCTTGTGGGGGCTTGGGTCAAGGGGATTCTTATAAATAGTTGACCTGTTAAGCCCTTTGAGACTGTAACGGTGATTAAGGGCTATACAAATAAAATTGAATTTAATTGAATTGAAGGAACAGGCCAAGGACGAGGAGAGATGTACGCATGAAGACCTGAAACCATCGTCAGCACAGTGCAAAGATACAAGCGCTTAAAGAATGGAAGTCTGCGCCGTGCGCGTGCGGGAAGATCTGACTCACCCGCAGGTTCAGCTTGTGTCTGAGCTCCAACACCTGCGTGGCGTTCAGGCCGTGGAGCTCTTCGTGCTCGTTGTAGAAGTTCCTCTCGAACGGCGGATAGTCAATCTACCAAAGAGACAGACATGTTTTTTGGCAATCTAAAAAAAAGAGACTCACACTTTCTTTTTAAACACAGGGAATAAAATGATTCACTTCAACACGAAAACATAGGGACCGATAATGTGTAGGAAAAGTGCAGAGCACATCTTGTCAATTTTGCCAAACTGTAACAAAGTGTTAACAGATGTGTTAACGCTGTAACTGAGTGTTAACAGATGTGTTGTAAATCAAAAGCTTTACAAAAAGTCTCCTGCGCTCCGAGGGAACAGAGGTCGGGCCAGGGGCTCAAGGGTCACCTCTGAGTGGTCTATGGGCGGGAGCGGCAAGATGATCTTCTTGGTGGTCGGAGGGATGGGGTTGCCATCGCTGTCGTAGTCGATTTGGTCGTCCTCGTCCTCCAGACTCAGGCCCGCGTTGGGGTTCTCTGCCATGTAGCGGAAATAAGCTTCCTGCACAGAGCACAGCAGGGTGCATTAGCCAGCGCCCAGGTTCCCTGCTCAGCACGACGCGGGGACAGGCCAGCCAGTACACACACACACACACACACACACACACACACACACACCTAGTCGGAAATCAGTTTTAGGACCAAGGGCAGAATAATTATCAGGTACTTCCAAAAGCCATCGTTTACCAATGCAGAGAATATACAAAGGCGAAAGATTAAGAGGCCGTCATTAAGGAGATCCCCCAGGAGTAGCAAGTAACATGAATATCAGTATGGGGAGGGGGGGACTGGAAGGACAGTGACACCTCTGGTTTAAATGACATGCGTTGCGTTGAGGACTTTGGACGGCTCACTCACTTGTTCATCTTCTTCTTCAATGTCATCGCGAATACCCCTGGAAAGACAAGCGGAAAAAAAACATCCCTGCGACCTGTTCAGAGACCCATGGCTCCCCTCACCCTCGCACCCCCTCACCCCTTCACTTTGTCCCATGATACAACTATTCTACAAATGTGTTCAAAGTATATTTACATGGTTTGACATGTGTGATGCTTTGGGGCCAGATTGTTAAAGAAATGCTTCCAAACCGCTTTATATGGCAATGCCCAATGTAGAAGCATTACTTTTTGTTTGAATCCCAAAATGAGAATTGAATCAGTTTTTTTTTCATTGTTTATATACATATCTTTTAACCCTACACGTTGCACATTTTTCACTTCAGCCATTACTTTTGTTTGAAACTATTTGAAAAGGCGAGGTTAAATCAAAGCCATCCACTAATGTCTTAATGGATGACTTTGTTGTAATCCGTTAGTTGAATCGTTCAAAAACGAAAGTGATGGCTGCAGCAAAAAAAGAACATTGTGCCGGTTTAAAGTAGTGTAAAGTGCATAGTGTGCACTTGCACAAGGACCTACAGTTAAAATGGAACAAGTCCACATAACAAAATCTTACTTGTCAGCGTTCTTCTCCTTTTCCTTCTCCTCTAGCTTCCTCATGTCTTTGGCGGCTTGGCTCTGAAACAGAGAAACATCCTAAAGTTTAGACAATCGGAGGGGAAAAACACAAACAGTATATTTGGTCTCTGCCTCAGCCTCCGTCTCACCTCAACCTCTGCCATGAAAGCATCCAGGGGGTCGTCCTCGCTGTCGGAGCCCCCGCCCGCCTGCATCTGCTGCCTGGTCGGGGAGTTCTCGGCCGGGATGTACGGCAGATCCACACCGCTCCCGGCCTCCTCCTCGTCGTCTTCAAAATACCTGGAGGAAGCAGAGAAACGAGACGCATGAACCGCATGGATGTTTAGGGAGTGTGTGTGTGAATAAATAAATAAGAGGAGGACGAAGACTCAGGATGAGGTGTACTCACGCATTCTCTTCGTCGAAATTCGCTCTTTTGGTTCCGATTTTGTAAAACGAGGGGAGCTGCTGGTTCTTGCCGTATCCACTGGCGGATCCTGCCGGAACGAACGACGTGTGGGAGTTGTGGGGCAGCCTGGGCTCTTCTTTTTTCCCTCCTCCTCCTCCGGCTCCCAGTCCCCCGAGAGCAAACCCCCCGAACCCAAAACCTCGCTTGCCACTTGGGCCACCTTTATTCCAGTTCATGGTTTAGCTGTGGAGGAACAGTGAACAGTGTATGAGGAGAGCAGGCCAAAGGTTTCAGACACGCAGTTTTAAAATACGACACGCGCATCCGATTGTTGTCATCCAACAGCATCCGTCAGTGCTCAGAGAACGTAGCCGTTAGAATTGAGCTGCTACCACTAGGAGTTAGTCCAGTTTAAACTCATCGATCAGCTCGGGTTATGAGGAGGTCGTAAAGACAACACGTTTCATGGTGATATTCATTGGCACTCAGCCATAGATTAACACAGGACGTCTTATAATTTAAGGCCGCAAACCGGACTAGCATCGAGACGGTGGGCGGGCTAAGGCTAGGTGTGCTAAAGCTAGCCGAGCTAACACACACACGAGACCCATTAAAGGTTCCTTCTGGAAACCGGGGCCGTTTATCATAGGCTGTGTACGCACGCACTACATGTTAACATCACATAAGGGCCGTACATATTTACCTTTTTTTGTGACCCCAAAGACGTGTTTTCACTTCGACCCGAAATGGAGCGGTGCGTCATCAGTCTGCGTCATGACATTGGTCCAACGCGACGCTGCCAGCGTTGCCAGATTGGGCTAGATTTCGCTGCAGCCAGTATTGACAGATAGGCTGGAAATCTGACCCAATCTGGCAACGCGGGACGCGGAGCCAATCAGAGCCAACGCGTCGCGGACTGTCAACACGTCCAGGAGCGATGGCCCCCTAGTGCTTTATCATCCACAAATACGCTTTATTATACACTTATAATTTACATTGAAGAGCCTGAACGGATATTAATGCGAATAGTAGACCCCGGGTATGTAGTCGGTGGATCAGAAAATCCCGTTTTTGTAGACGATAATTACCTTTACATGAGCTAGCTAACGTTTGGCCGTAGCCGCACTTTAAACAACACGGCGAGTCGATTTACAGTATCTTTAAACCCGAGCTTTGGAGTTAATAATCAAAATAATTCAAACTGTTTCTGCCCTGTATTTCTAGGGACAGTGTGGGTAGGTTCTCGGACCAATCATCAGATGTGGACCACAGCATCGAGAAGAGGGCAACAGACACGTATCGCATCGTTAGGTGCGTAACTATATTGCGATACAACTATATATAACGTATTATTTGCACCCATTGAAGTGTAAGCCGTTAATTAACAGGAATAATGTGAATATATAGGGCTTGTACATCGGAATGCATCATGGGATGTTTTGGTGGTGGTGCTACTCCGCCATTTTGAGAGGACTCGAGAGAGTTGTGTACTGTCAGATCTTAAATCAACTGAATATACCTTCACCTAGGTGATAAAGAGATAGTTTTGCCGGATCTTGCATGATAAACTGTGTGGCAGTTTCGAGCACAACAATGCATTACCATAATTACATAATTACAACTCATTTTGAGATTGATATCTAAACAGCGACCAAAAAAACATCAACACAATAACTAACATGTAAATGTTCCTGTGCTTTCAAAATGGCAGCAGCCATTGAGCTGTGACGTCAGAACGTACAAGCCCTCTGAAATGGCATTTGATTTCGTCATAACACTAGTGATATTAGGAGAGCTGTCGAGAGGGCATTTATAGTGGACCTCTGAATTCGTCATTTCCTAACCCTAACTCAGAAACAATGCATTTCTGTGTCAGCTATCTCACCTCAAGCACTCTTTATTTTGCCCGTTTAAAGGGTGCAAGTCAGGCAGAGTGAATTCTACTGTTCTGTTTCACGGTGGTTATACTTTTCTCTGCAGATATTCTCCGGATGAGTTTTTGAAACTATAGGTTTCACAGTCAACCGGATCCATGTCTTTTCTTGTAAGTTGATCTGGAATTTTGCTTGCCAACAGAGAAATTATTTCCTTCTCTCTCATGCTTCAGTAGAGCATTTCTCACCATCACGCCCAAACCAACTGGTGTCCTTACCAGGTTTTTTACATTGGATGTTACCTTGTTAATTTTCTTAATGTGGGGTAAACATCTTCAAGCTGGGTGGTCTTTGGTTCAAGGTTTCAAATGTGGTTAGCGTTATGTGCGGCCTTCCCTCATTGTACTCTGTATTTTCTCTCTTTTTCCATGTGTGTTTTTCACCTTCTGTCTGTCAGCGTTGGGTAACAGAAAAGTTGAGTGTGGAGAGCCTGAGGGATTTGGAGTTATTTGGAGGTGAGGTTTCAATGCAAGCCAGGTTACAATCTACTGCCACATTAAGTTGTATTATAACCACCAAATTGCACATAGATATAACACACATTTACTTAAGAGTGTGCCTCTTACCTGACAACAAAAATGACCTAAAAGTATGGCTCTTTTCTTTGCTCTTTAATGCAACAGCTATTGCAAGCATTTTGGCTCGAGCGGTTTTCTTTCCATTCAACCCACATGTCTTAGCAGTGGCAGTTAACCGTATTGCCATTATGGGGAAGAAATTAGGGCTCAAATGTGTGGCTGCTTTTTGTTCCTCCTTTTTTGGCTGTTGCTCATATTCTTCCTATAGAAGTTGTAGTTTATTGATGGCATGTGATGGAGTCCTATTGACCTACTGTATGCATTGGCTTTGCACATTTAGGTATTTTGTTAGAGCATTTAGTTTTATACAAAGTAATAATAGTAATGAAAAACAATAATGAATACATAATATTTGATACGGCACCCTCCCTAGAACTATATTTAGTGCCAAGGGAAATGTAATAAATATGAATAAATATACAAGAAAGTGTTCTAGGAGGTCAAATGCTAGTTGGAATAATGAATATGATATGTATATCCTAATGTTTGTATAAGCTTATCGTAGTATATAAAGTCGATTATTTGATAAAAAATTAAACGCATGGTATTTTTACAACAAAATGATGATGGGGAAATTAATATTGTAACCTAATCTATTGTCAAGGTTAGGCATATAGAAAATGTCATCGGCTGGCCTATTCTTTGTGCAAGCTTTGCCTCATTTCCATTCCCTGCTGTTCTGTATGCTCACGGCTGCATGCTGCGACGCAGGTCTAATTCATGTCCCCGCTTCGCTTTGTCCGATTCATGACATCATACTGAATCAGGAATCGACATGAATCGAGGGATTTAACAAAGTAATCATTCACATTACTTGGGCCCACGGATTGAACAATTTTCATAGCCGCAAATTTTTTTGGGCTGCAAGGATAAAGTTGTAAGCCCTAACACGCAAATAAGCATCTACTTTAATTTCACAGTGTTGGCAAACTCTTGTTATTGTCTGCTTACACTCTAAAACATCATTTTATTAAAGCACACGGTGCAGGCTAATCCTGAAGCCGTAGTCGACCTCCCGTAGACACTCACAGATGCTAAACCAAAGCTATTCTTGTTTGTTTTATTTGTTGGGTGTTCTGATGTCATTGATGTGGGCTTTTCTATCCCAGAGCAAGCTCAGGGATTCTCCCTCAGGAAAGTAAGTGTGGCCCTGAGGCCACGGCTCCCTCCCCCCTCCTCCACGTGCATGTGTGAATGTGTGCCCACCATGCAGCGTTATCGTGTGTATGTACTAATGTACGCATTCGTGTGTGTTTTGTGTATGTGGTACAACTCACCATTCTCAATGCTGTGGCACCTTCATGCATGAGCTTCTGACTTAAGGCGAAATCCCCAGGTGGAAGTCCCGCCTCTTCATTTAGGGAGACTTCTGATTGGCCAGATGCAGAGATGGTTGAATGGGGTGGAAGGGGCCAGTGACGATGGGTGTCATAGGGGATGAACAATAAGACTGATTAGCCCGAATTATTTGTGTTATCGTTTTGAATTGTTATTGTTTGTTTTTCTTAGCAGGGCTTTGACCATTCTGGTCAGAATGTGGCTTAATTAAATTGATCACAGTGTAAGGAAAACCAAATGTTGCTCATGCGATCAACAACATGAACTACGTTTCGGCAGAAAAATTTGCTTTTCAAATCGGAATGATGGAGAAACCAAATCCCGGCCCAATGACGTAATGGTCCACCCACGTTTGACATAAGTACCAGGGCTTTCATTCCCCCTCGTGGACACTGGGTCTACCTCGAGACAACAGGGTTCAACTCCTACCCCAAATGTTGCTTTAAGTTTTTTTTATTTGACAATTCACACAGTGTAGTAAAAACAAGAGTTCTCTTGAAGGCGTGATGGTGTTGAAATCAACTATCTTCTAACTGTTGCCATAGGGAGAAATCCTGACATGTTTTTTTTATTTTATGAATGATTCTGGTATAGTAACGTTGTTTTCGGAGGTCTATTATGGCTCATCTTTCACTGTGCTCCAGCCAATGGCAGCATGCCCCCTTCTGATTTCCATGGCACCGTTCTCCGACACCGGAGCTGCAGGAATAGAACAATGTCGAGGCAAATAAGGAGATGTTCCACTGACTGCTGATGCACTTTACCCATGTGAATACGTGTATATTATCCACAGTATAGTTAGAATATACAGTCCATTAAAAGGGATATAGTGGATGTCAGGGCTGCTGCTGAATTGTATTGAGAAAGTTTCCACAGTAAAAAAAAAAAAAACCAGAGGACACTGGACAGTATAAAAAAGGCAAATACCGCGCTTGAAACACTCTTAAGATCCCCAGAGCGCTGAACTAGCCTATTAGCATCATAGGTCACATTCATCTCCGCAAAGATGGCATACTGTTTGTAACAGCATTTATTCTCTTTAGTTCTTATGTGATGTAGTTCACCATTCGTGATTTGATGTTCCACTACAGTTTTGCGTTAACACTTTTAACACTGTGTTGTTGTGTCTTTGGAAAGTGCACTGTGTCTCACACTGAAACACACACACACACACACACCACCAACGTTTCCATGTTGTCGAACGACCATTAAACCTGCATGTGATATTGGACATAACATCGACTGAGTGTTTCCAGGGAACATAGGATCCAACTTATATTTGTCTTGCTCCATGAAGTGCTGCTGGGCAATATATACAGTCAATGTCTTCACAGTGAAAAGACACCAGATGTTATTAACTTGTTTCTATTGATATGAAGCCTGGCAGATTATCTCGTGTACCAATGTTGTGCACCCCTTCCTGTTCAATGCGAGTGTCGGCTTCCTATCCACAGAAACAACCGCTTCTCCCAGTGGTGAACGGGCCGTCTATCGTCATTACTACCTCCCAGCCATTACTACCTCCCACCATCCCACCATGACCCCACCACCACCATTGTCGCTATATATTGCCCAGCCCTGCCTTCCAGCAGTCTGCACAGAAGCGTCTGTCCCGTGCTTTGGTCCCGATCCAATGCCTTATTGAGCCTGAGCCCACGTTGGGCTCGAGGCCCGGCCCCGGACGACGGCTCTGACCCCTCTCTCGCCCCGACCCACAGGCCCATGAGGACAGCAGAGGCAGTCTGACCTCGCTCGCCCGCTGGGACACCATGGCCAGCTTCCAGCCCGACAGCTCCGCCTACGAGCTGCTGACCGTCATCGGTGAGGAGGGGAGGGGGGGGGGGGGAGGAGGAGGAGGGGGGGAGGAGGAGGGAGGGAGGGAGGGAGGAGGGAGGGAGGAGGGAGACGCCGCCCCCAAACATTACAGATAGAATCCATGTCAGATTTTACATTTCAATGTGATTTATCAATGCCGCTTGTGTGAAGACTGTGTTTGATCGCAAACGTTTCAGTGTGTTTTATTTTTAAATGCATGCTTTGCAATGCACACAGGCGCCAACGGACACCCAATGAGTTTAGAATAGCAGCTAGAAGGTACGCCTTATCACTTTAACACACAACGGTTGAAATGGAATGGAGAGGTGAAAGTTATAGTATTAGTAATATATATATAACCGTGTGTGTGTGTGTGTCTCAGGTCAGGGCCTTGAGGACCTGATGACCGTGAACCTGGCCCGCTACAAGCCCACCGGGGAACACGTGGCCATCCGCCGCATCGCCCTGGAGTCCTGCACCAATGAGATGGTGGCCTTCCTGCAGGTCTGTCCCACTGGTCCACCCGTCTCACTGCTCCACCCGTCTCACTGCCTCACACTGCTCTATGCGTCGTGGTCTTATCTGCTTCATCCCTCACGTGCACACGTCCATTGACTCTCTTAGTGTACATTTGGATGAGGACCAGGCACTAGGAGACTCCACCCCACCCTCATGCCCCTCCCCCTCCCTTATGCCCCTCCCTCTCCTCCTCATAGACTCCTCCTACATTACAAAACACCCTCATCCAACCCATGTACTCCTCTCCTCCGAGTCACTTAACACACAGCAGTGTGTCTACTACTGTCACACATCATCCTGTCTGTTCCCCCCCCCTTTAGTGTCGTGATGCAAAGATGAGCTATAATACCGCTGTGTCCTCTTCCTCTTCCTGCTGTGTCTTCTGCCTCTTCCTCTTCCTGTTGTGTCCTCTTCCTCTTCCTGTTGTGTCCTCTTCCTCTTCCTGCTGTGTCTTCTGCCTCTTCCTCTTCCTGTTATGTCGTCTTCCTCTTCCTTTTCCTGTTGTGTCCTCTTCCTGTTATGTCGTCTTCCTCTTCCTGTTGTGTCCTCTTCCTGTTATGTCGTCTTCCTCTTCCTGTTGTGTCACTCTTCCTCTTCCTGTTATGTCCTCTTCCTTTTCCTCTTCCTGTTATGTCGTCTTCCTCTTCGTCTTCTTGTTGTGTCCTCTTCCTGTTGTGTCCTCTTCCTGCTGTGTCCTCTTCCTGTTGTGTCCTCTTCCTCTTCCTCTTCCTCTTCCTCTTCCTGTCAGGGGGAGCTGCTGGTGTCCAAGCTGTTCCACCACCCCAGTATTCTTCCCTACAGGAGCATCTTCATAGCACAAAATGAGCTGTGGATTATCAACCCCTTCATGGCCTATGGTAAGGAAGAGACTAACGTCGAGTTGAATTGAGTCAGTCGGACCAATCAGGTCGGGTCGGTGAAACCATGAGTTAAATTTGAATCGTTGAGGTCAGCAGGGCAGACACGTGGACGCTGTTGAACAGAACGGATGTTGTGATACTGATGGACTCATATTTATGTTTTAAGCGATCTGTTTGTCCTACAACCTCTTTATAATGGGCAGGTTTAAGTTGGGCAGCTGCAGCAGCTGTAACTGATACATTTGAAAGGGCATTATGATAAGAAGGACAATAACATCTTTAGTATATTTATTATATATATTTTTAAAGAGATTAGAAAACATTTTTCCTTGGAGCACTCTAAAGAAACTTTAAACCAACCAACTGAAACAAATTCTGCATGACTCTCAATGGCTCTGCGATTTCAAACTATTCTCCAACACACCGTTGTTGTTCTGTTCCCTCGCGTCCCAGGCTCTGCCCGAGACCTGATCAGCTCCCACTTCATGGACGGCATGAGCGAGCTGGCCATCGCCTACATCCTGCTGGGCATGCTCAAGGCGCTGGAGTACATCCACCACATGGGCTACGTGCACCGGTGAGGAACGGCCTGTAGGGGGCGCCGGTGGGTGCTGCCCCTCCTGAGGGAGCTGAGAAGAGGAAGGGGATCTAAGCCTGTGTGTGTGTGTGTGTGTGTGTGTGTGTTTGTCTTTCTTTGTGTGTGTGTGTGTTTGTGTGTGTGTGACTCTTTCTCTGTCTGTGTGTGTCTCTGTGTGTGTCTGTCTTTGTATGTGTCTGTCTTTGTGTGTCTGTGTGCGTGTGTGTGTGTTTCTCTGTCTGTCTTTGTGCGTGTGTGTCTCTTTCTGTCTGTGTGTGTCTCTGTCTCTGTGTATCTCTGTGTGTGTCTGTCTTTTGTGTGTGTCTGTCTTTGTGTGTGTGTTTGTTTGTCTCTGTCTTTCTGTGTGTGCCTCTTTCTCTGTCTCTGTCTGTGTGTGTGTGTGTGTGTCTCTGTCTGTGTGTGTCTCTATCTGTGTGTGTGTGTGTGTCTGTGTGTGCGCCTGCACGTGCACTTCCAGGAGTGTGAAGGCGAGCCACGTGCTGATCGCGGCCGACGGCCAGGTGTGCATGTCGGGCCTGAGGAGCATCTTCAGCCTGATCCGCCACGGCCAGAGGGCCAAGGTGGTCCACGACTTCCCCCCCTACAGCGTCAAGGTCCTGCCCTGGCTCAGCCCCGAGGTGCTGCAGCAGGTACTGGTTTCCCCCGCTTTGTTTTTGACAAAGTATTCAATTCAATTTTTATAAAATTGTATTACTATAGGCCTTAATCACAGGTACAGTCTCAAAGGGCTTAACAGGCCGTGTGTTTATGACCACCCCTTGACCCTAGCCCCCCTAGAGGGGAAGAAAAAACTCCCTTTATGAGCAAGGAAGAAATCTGGAGACGGGGGGATCCCCCACTCTGCCATACGTCTCCAAATTTCTTCCTTGCTCATAAAGGGAGTCAGGAGGGCAATGGGTTTCATAAAATCGGCATACATACATACAGGAAAAACACTGAGGGAAAAAAGTAGGGAATAAGATAAAAGCTTGGATTGAGGAGGAGTGTGAGAAGGTGGCCGGTCGCGTGTGAGCGTTTGTGTTGTTGCTCTTCCTCTGTAGAACCTGCAGGGCTACGACTTTCGCTCGGACATCTACAGCCTGGGCATCACGGCCTGTGAGCTGGCCAACGGACACGTGCCCTTCAAAGACATGCCCGCCACGCAGGTGAGAAGAGGCTTCTTGATTGTCTGTGGCTGTAGAGGTCACAGTTCATTGCTGTAGCAGGTGCACTGTTGAACCCCTCAGATCTCATGTGGTCACGGAATTGACCCGTTTCCTCTGAGTTCAACATGCAGCATGTTGCCTTTATTTGAAGCTATACCTTTTATAATGTACTTTGTTTACTTTAACGTTGGCCTCATGCGTAACTTATGCAGCTTGGCATTATTTCCTCACATGCTTCTCGACAGTGATTATGGGTTGGCTGGGTTATGTACATTTCGTGCATTGCCCAGAAAAGGTGTTTTTGACCTCAAAAGGGCTTACTCTGTACAACAGCGGCGTTGTGTGCTGTAAATAATCACTAGGGTGTAGATTAATGTGCAGAGGGAGGCCGGGAGAGAAGGGAGGGTCATGGGGTGGACTGGCACCACCTATCCCTAACGGACTACAACTTACCACACCTAACCTCACCTGACTATAATTTACCACACCTAATCCACCTGACTATAATTTACCACACCTAACCCACCTGACTAAAACTTACCACACCTAACCCACCTGACTACAACTTACCACACCTAACCCACACCTTACCCCACCGTACTACAATATACCACATCTAACCACCTCTAACCTACCCCTAACCCACCTGACTATAACTAACCCCACCTAACCTCACCTGACTATAACTTACCACACCTAACCTCACCTGACTATAACTTACCACACCTTACCTCACCTGACTACAACTTACCACACCTAACCCCACCTGACTATAACTTACCACACCTAACCTCACCTGACTACAACTTACCACACCTAACCCACACCTTACCCCACCGTACTACAATATACCACATCTAACCACCTCTAACCTACCCCTAACCCACCTGACTATAACTAACCCCACCTAACCACCTCTAAACCACACCTGACCCCAACTGACTACAATTTACCTCCTCTAACCTACACCTAAACCCACCTGACCCCACCTAACCCCACCTAACCACACCTATCACCACCTAACCCCACTCAACCCGACTCAACCACACCTTACCCCACACCTAATCGTACCTCCCCCCCTCCTTCCTCCTCCTCCCCCCCTCCTCTCCCCTCCTCACCCCTCCCCCTCCTTTCTCCTCCTCCCCCCCCCCCCCAGATGCTGCTGGAGAAGCTGAACGGCACGGTGCCCTGCCTGCTGGACACCACCACCATCCCCCCGGAGGAGCTCTCCATGAAGCCCTCGCGCTCCGGGGCCGACTCGGGGATCTGCGAGGGCCCCGGGGCCTGCGGGGCCCGCCACTCCAACGGGGACCCCTCGACGGCCTCCTCGGCGGGGGGGCACCCCTACAGCCGCACCCTGTCGCCGCAGTTCCACGCCTTCGTGGAGCTCTGCCTGCAGAGGGAGCCCGAGAAGAGGTGAGGGCAGCCCCCCGGGGAGAGGGGGGGGAGGAGAGGTGAGGGCCGCCCCCCGGGGAGAGGGGGGGAGGAGAGGTGAGGGCCGCCCCCCGGGGAGAGGGGGGGAGGAGAGGGGGAGGAGAGAGGAGGGCAGCCCCCGGGGAGAGGGGAGGGGGGGAGGAGAGGTGAGGGCCGCCCCCGGGGAGAGGGGAGGGGAGGGGGGGAGGAGAGAGGAGGGCAGCCCCCGGGGAGAGGGGAGGGGGGGAGGAGAGGTGAGGGCCGCCCCCGGGGAGAGGGGAGGGGAGGGGGGGAGGAGAGAGGAGGGCAGCCCCCGGGGAGAGGGGGGGAGGAGAGGTGAGGGCAGCCCCCGGGGAGAGGGGAGGGGAGGGGAGGGGGGAGGAGAGAGGAGGGCAGCCCCCGGGGAGAGGGGAGGGGAGGGGGGGAGGAGAGGTGAGGGCAGCCCCCGGGGAGAGGGACGGGGGAGGGGGGGAGGAGAGGTGAGGGCAGCCCCCGGGGGGAGGAGAGGGGAGGGGGGGAGGAGAGGTGAGGGCAGCCCCCGGGGGGAGGAGAGGTGAGGGCAGCCCCCGGGGAGAGGGACGGGGGAGGGGGGGAGGAGAGAGGAGAAGGAGACTCTGGGAAGGGGTGGAGGAGATGGGAGGAGGAGGAGGAGAATCTGGGGAGGGGTGGAGGAGATGGGAGGAGGAGGAGGAGGAGAATCTGGGGAGGGGTGGAGGAGATGGGAGGAGGAGGAGAGGGCTGGGAGGAGGTGTAGGCTGGAGGAACACAGTGAGTCTGTGGGGATGAGGTGCATGGCTCCAGGCACATCAAGCTGATGCTGTTTCTAGCCACTAGTTGGCGACAGTAATGCAGGAAATCTAGGATTACATTTTCTCTCCCAAGGTTTACGATAATGGGAGCCTTGCTGATTGGTGTACTTCCTGTTTTTGTTATTTTCTCTTCTCAGATTGCACAAATGACTGGTTAGATAAAACGAACCCCTTTCTCTTTCAGACCGTCTGCCACCACGCTCATCGGCCATCCGTTCTTCAAACAGGTGTGTAGAGCACCTGTATGACACAACATGCTACCGTCAGCTACCGCTATCCTAACTGTCAACAGCTTCTGGCACCCCCGCACTCCTCAACTGAAATCACGCAAAGATTGGAAGTCTTTTTTTAAATTCTATTTTCAAACTTTGCCCCAGATCAAGAGGCGTCCGTCGGAGGCGCTGCCCGAACTATTCCGGCCCCTGACCCCCATCACCTCCTTCGACGGCCCCCAGGCCCAGGACCCCTCGGCGGGGCTGTCCAGCCTGGAGTCGGGCCTCAGCCACCTGGAGGTGGACGACTGGGACTTCTGACCAGCGCCGACGGGACCGACGCAGACGCACGGACGGCGGCCCGCGGAGCGGAGGCGCTGGTCCTGGACCAGCCTCCCTTCCAGCCAGTCCTCGGGTCGAAACTAGTTTTTCTGATGTACATAATTCCACAGTGAACTGACCAGTGAAGACCTCCGCCACATGGGGGGTCTCCGACGTATTTCTGCTCTACGGTTGGTGTGCGGAGCGACACCGTCGGGGTCCATGTAGCGCCCGCTCCTAACCGAGCGCTCCTTGTTTGGTAGTGGATTGCTTTAAGTGTTAAGCGGCGGCTGGTGAGTCTTAGGTTGGAGATGCTCACGAAGAACAGAGTCGTCAGACGAGGCTGCCGACTGGTCAGGATGCGTATGCTACCTCTTATTGGCTAATCGCTTTCTGCACTTATAGACTCTGCGGGGGGTGTGTGTGTGTGTGTGTGTGTGTGGGCGGTGGGGCGAGACACTCCTGGTTTTAGCGTCGGCCTTGTCAAGGCTCACTACTCGTTTACAGCGGAGCTCCGGTTCGTTCTCCAGTATTTTCCTCTCCCCCCTTCGGGGAACCCGTCTGTTACAACGCAGCCCGTCCCTCTAGCAGCCTGCTCAGGAGGAATGAGGGTGTACGATGAGGGACGGGCTGCGTTTCATGAATGCCGTGTCGCAATACGTCAAACGTGAATGTCACTATGGTGCTCGTTTTTTGTTTTTCTGGTTTGCATGTACACTTCAGCAGCAGCAGCAGAAGAAGAAAAAAAGTCAAAAGAATGTTTTTTGCTAAATGTCACACCGGAAAAGTTCACCTGTTCATTAAAATGTAGAAAAAAACAAACTGAAAACGGTTCCATTCAGTCCTTCGGTTCAGTAAACAAGGCGGTTGCTAATGGAAAAAATATTATTTTATTCAAAAACAGTCAACAGAGGACAAACGGGTACAGACATACAGATAGCCACAGACGGACAGGTTGGGGACGTGGGAGCAGGGCCTAGGCGTCCTCATCAGATGGCGGCTGGTCCTGTAAGGCCTGCTGTTTCTGGATCTTCGCCATCAGCTCTGAAAGCAACGAGAACATGGCCGTTCATCACTGGTCCTCTGCGCCTTCCCCCAGAGTATCGACCCATGGGGGGTCGATACTCTGGGGGTCCGAACCGACTCGGACCTCGGATGTGACGTCACGCCCACACTTCAAGCGTTTTATTATGTTTCGCTCGGTAGTTGGAGAAAAACATGGACGCCACCCGGGAAGCTGTTGTCGCGGTAGCATTGGCAGAGTACCAGGCGCTCCAAAAATAAGTAGGCCATAGGCCATAGGCAGAGGTACGGACGCAGTTAGGTATTGCAGTAATACGAGTGATTGAAATTGCCATTTAAACCACCAAAGCGGCCCAAACACAATGAAAACAGTTCATACTTCAAGTCACACCGGGCGCAGCCATCTTGAACTCTGTCTCGGAATCCTTGCTCGGCCTCCTCCGAATTCATCCGAGCAAGCAAGTTTGCCGTCCGAGGAAAAGGGGCGTGTTCATGCGTGTCGCTAGGCAACGTCCTCCGGGACGGATGGATAATAAAACGGGGGTAAGGGGGGGGGGGGTTGGGGCTCACCTTTTGCGGGGTTGAAGACGCCGTTGGTCTGGGTGTTGCACACGTAGCAGCGCTGCGACTTGCGGTAATGCTGCAGCGCGCAGGTCTCACAGAAGTAGTGCCGGCACCTGGAACACAGGAGAGTCTTGGGCTGCGTTCCAAATCACATACTTTTAACACAGAGGTGCGGGGCAGGAACGGGCAAAGAGTCTTAGGCTGCGTTCCAAATGGCATACTTTTAACACGGTCTTACTGTACGTTCACACCAAAAGCTGTAAAGCTTTTTGAGCGATAAACGCCCATTCACTTTCTATTAGACATGAGCGATAAAGCGATAGGAGCGATAAAATGCTTCAGCGATAGCTTCAAAGCTGTAAAGCTGTAAATAAGAGTTGAAAACAGCTCAACTCTACGCAAATGAGCCAGTAGCGTTTCGGCTGTGAACGACCGCCAGCCAATCGGAATGTAGATGTCTCTCGCCGGCGTGGGTCCCAGTAAACACGCGCCAGCGCGATATGAGCTGTAAATATTTTTGGCAGCTTTGCGTTTTGAGCTATTCGGCGATTTTGCATCTTTTACAGCTTTTGGTGTCAACATACAGTTGGTCTGTGTTCCAAATCGCATACTTTTGAAACAGCGGCCCATTGGCTCAAAGACTTGCAAGTCATTTCCAGTTAACTGAGCTGAATGCCGGTTTAGTGGGCTGAGCCGTTGCAGACTAAAGCTGTTTTGAATGCGTATCCACGCAGGTGTAAGTAACATAGGGTCATATAGCTTAAAGGAGCCACGACTCACTAAGTGATGATGGGGTTCTTAAAGGAGCCACCGCTCACTTGGCGATGATGGGGTTCTTAAAGGAGCCACGACTCACTTGGTGATGATGGGGTTCTTAAAGGAGCCACCGCTCACTTGGCGATGATGGGGTTCTTAAAGGAGCCACCACTCACTTGGTGATGATGGGGTTCTTAAAGGAGCCACGACTCACTTGGTGATGATGGGGTTCTTAAAGGAGCCACGACTCACTTGGTGATGATGGGGTTCTTAAAGGAGCCACGACTCACATGGTAATGATGAGGTTCTTAAAGGAGCCACCACTCACTTGGTGATGATGGGGTTCTTAAAGGAGCAACGACTCACTTGGTGATGATGGGGTTCTTAAAGGAGCCACGACTCACTTGGTGATGATGGGGTTCTTGAAAGAGCCCCTGCAGATGAAGCACTTAAAGGGAAGGTCCTCTTCGTCGCTGCTCACCTCGTAGTTCTCCTCGTCTACATTCACAGAAACCACAATAAGAGTCGTCCCTTTGATCTCAGTCACTTATTTCAGTCAGATCCATGCGAGGGGCCCTTACCGTTGGCCCCGTAGCGGCCCTCCTCCATCTCTCTCTCGATCTGCCAGCCGTGTTTGTAGTCCGAGCGATCGTGGAGGAACTTGCAGCTGTCTGTCGACGGGCAGAGAAACAACACAAAAGGAGATTTAGGGATGCATACGTTTTTGATTTGCGACGGTCGACTTCAAAGTAAAAAGCCCCCCTCCTCACCGCCGAATCCACAGAAGCCCGTCTCTTTGTAGTCCTTGCAGATGTCCGGCTGGTAGTCCCATCGCACCGTCGCTCTCAGGTGCTCTGGAGCTCTGATTGGTCCCTTCCTGGGGAGGGGGGGGGGGGGGGGGGTGAGAGAATCTGGATTATAACCAAACGCCAACAAGTTGGAAGTGTAACGACCACATACACTAACAAAGTTCTGAGGAATTTGGTTTGCATGTCCTGTAAACTGCAATCCATTTTAATGATATATTATCCACCAATTATAGTTTAGAAAAACGAGGCTTGCCATCTTTGTACATGGTTGCTACTGCAGTCAACCCCGTTCACAATGGGTGTGTCTCTTTACACATTGACAGAAATCCATTCATTTAATTCAATCTTCCTCTGTAATCATTCAAACTGTTGCAAGTTTTAATTTTCACTATCCTTGAATCACCCATTATAGAAACACTGCATTTTCTATTTAAATATTCTCCCCAGCGACCCGGTTCGGAGGGTGATGACACCGGCCATGTGTGATGTTGTACATTTACATTTACATTTAGGGCATTTAGCAGACGCTTTTATCCAAAGGGACTTACAAGAAGTGCATTTGTTACAATAAGTACATTTGTCATAAGAAGTGAAACAATGTATCGCTGTCGGTAAAGTAAAGATGTTCATAGAACCAAGTGCAAGTATTACAATCGCTAGGCTAACCCATTCCCCGTGTAAAGCAACGATAGCAGCTACTGTAGATGCTACACAATTAAGTACCTACTTAAGTACCTGTACATTCTTATAATAGCGCACGAGAGGTGCTGCTGCCCCCCCCTACCTGACCATGCCGGAGGAGGCGTTGCCCATGGTGGTGTCTTTTGGCTTGATGTACTTGGTGTAGTTGTTGATGCCGCGGTAGATCTTATCGTCCTCTTTACCGGTCAGCTCCTGGTCGCCGGACAACGGTTTATTAATGATAAAATAACGATGAGCGCTTTATCATCTGACGGAATTAGTAAACACACCACACACTTTTTTTAAATTTTACTTGGATTTTTTGTTGTTTTAAAGCCCAAACGGGATTATATTTTTGTTTATTTATTAATACTTTAGCGGAGACAATAAAACACTCGACGCTTCTGTTGTTTTGAAAAATGATACCCGCATTTAGCCGTGGTTTGACAAAGTAAAACTGAGATGAGTGCTGGCGTCTCTGTGGCCCTGGAGACTCACCTCCTGCACTTTCTGACTGCGTTCGAAGATGGCCTGGTGGTCCTTGTCTTTCTCCGTGTCCAGCTCGTAGATCGCCGTGGCTCCCATGTCGTCCGGGCCCTCGGGTTTCTAGTCAAGACGGGAGAGATTTATTAATTTAATTAGTCTGCATTCCAGCCATGGCCGCATCCATCTTCATATGCGGACTGCTTGGATGATCCAGTCGTTCTACTGCTGCAAGTTTAGTATGATGTAGGATGATGCTAGACTTTCCTTAGGTTCCCTAGTCTAAAATAATTATTAAACATTACAGTTCATTTATTACAGCACAAAGAAAAGCCAGCAAGTGATCAGTCATTACATGCAGTGAAGACCTGTAAAGATGCAACACCTAGACACATATAGAGACAACAACTATGATTTTAAGGTCTGAGGTCTTTATGAATGGTTCGTATGAACAAATTCCAACTCACTGCTGAGCGAGTGGACTTGTAAGCCACGGTTATCTTTTTCTCCTTCGTCTCCTCATCCTCGCTGGAGGAGACGGCTTCCTTCTCGACTTTCTTGGTCTGCAGGGGGAAGAAGACATCATCAGCACAAGAACAGAACATCACAACAACGACCATCAGTGAGCCGTGTTAGAAACAGTGCCGCTTACTCGCTGGACCATGGGATTGACTTTGGCGTCTTTCTTTTCTCTTCGCACAACGTTGTTTCGTTCCTCCTCGCTGCTGCCATCTGAAATAAACACACACAGAATCACTTTAATGCCTTGAGGTCAGCCACATTCTACCATAATGATAACAGTGGTGTAATACATGGTTGTGCATGGCTAGGCTCTGCAGAACAGACCAAGTGTCCCTGCAGATGATCGACTGTAACTTCCACTTGGACGAGTTTCACCGTATTTTACGCACCTTTATCGCTGTTGCTAGCTTTCCTCTTTCGGCCGGCGAATTTCTTTGTAGACTTTTTAAAGATGAAAGAGCAAGTAGGCTTAGTTTCAGCCTCCTCTGGATCCGCCATCTTCCAAACTGGCTCACAAACAAACTGCAGCGGGGAAACAGCGACCCCTGGCGGCCTGGAGGCGAGCCGCTCCTCGGTGCAGCAGCGATCCCTGGCGGCCTGGAGCTGCTCCTTGGTGAGGCGATGAGCTACCTGCTGGCAAACGATGGGAATTACACCCCATTTGTTATACTTCGATATATAAGTCCCTTTAATTCAGTTGTCCGAGATTCTAGGCGGGACAAAGACAGGGATAAAGACAAAGGTATTTTGTCTGTTTATTATGTTAATCATGTTAATATGTAACACGTATAATGTACATAATGTAATACTGGTTGTTCATGTAAAAAGGTCCACCGCACATTAACGACCCCTGGCGGCCTGGAGGCGAGGCGCTCCCCGTTGAGGCGCTGTTAATGGCGAACCATTGAAATGACACCACATTTATTATATTTCTTAAGTCCCTTTATTGCAACATACTTACTCGTGGGCTCTATTATAACTTTTCAATACATTTTAAAAACAGGTACACTTTCATTCATTCTTGTAGGCTGAGACTGACTGTTTTTGATAAAAAACAATCATTTCGGGGTTCTGACGTATTTTTTTGGGGGAGAAAAAAAAAAAACGTGAGCCACACCAGGGGCACAGAACCAATGCATGCAGCTCAGCGATTCGTGATCGGGGAGTCAAACTCGATCCCGCTCCCGATGTTTACGTCGTTGGTCTGATGCCCTCCTCCTCCTGCCCTCTCCTCAGCATCTCTTCCCTTCCCCGCAGAGGGCACCGGATATTTATCCTCCGATCCAGGGCCGTGGAGGAGGGAGGAGCCCTTGGGCAGCACTGGGACTCCGTCGGGCTCCGAACCCTCTGATGAAAGGCGGCGGTCTCCATCCAAACAGAAATGGCTATGGGGCTGACATCGAAAAAAGCGTCTACGCGAAGCGTCTGTGTGGAGCGCAAGAACCTGATCACGGTCTGCAGGTACACTGGGCCGTTTCGCCTCATCATCTCCTCGCTTGTCTGAGTGCCAGCCCTGCCTACCCCCACCCCGTACCGCTCGGTGGTCACCCAGGGATGGGTCAGGGAAGTGATGCTTCGATATATTCACATGCATAGGGAGATAATGTTAGAACGGCCGTTTGGGATGTAAGCGATGTCACCGTCGCAGATGTTAGTTTGATATTGTCAACCGTGGTGATCCGGGTGGCTACTGATTGCTATGCTATCTCCGAGGCTGCAGGTGCGTTTTCACCTTCAGGTACCCCCCCCCCCCTCCCCCCCCCGTCATCACATCCGTGGTCGGACTACGAGGCGTATTCTGTTGTGTTTATCTGGGCCTTGCATGTTGAAGGCACGACATTTAGCTCATGAGCGTAGTCGTGATCATCATTAATAATAACCTGCACATCCGGGCCGAGGGAGTTAATAGGATGCTGAGTTATCCTCCCTGAGACCTGCCTGCTGCCGCTGACTGGCCTTTTTCCGGACAAGGACATTGAAAGAAATGAATGGAGGCTCCGGTAGCAGCAGTTTGAGATGCTTGGAGTGGGGGAGTCGAAATCCGACGCTATTTTATCTTGTTTGTTATGTTAATCCTATTCATAGGTCACACTCAATACTGGTTGTAGAGTTCACAAGGTCCATACAAACAGAAAGCAGATATCATCTGCCCATACATGCCTTGATCTGCAAGAGCCATCTTAGCTGATGCTTAACTATCACATATTTCTATTGTAGAATATGAATAACATAGCCGCCCAAAGACAATAATAGACCCCCCCTTTCAGACAACAGCCCCCCATTCACATGTTCTACAAACGTTCTGCATGTCTTACATGTTTTACAAGTATGAAATGTAGCTAGCACAATGCCGGGCTGTCATCCTGTATGATGCCCAACCTCACACTCAGATCCAAAGACCACGAGTGTGAGCTGTGGTTGTGGCTGCGTTGGCAGCAGCAGAGCTGGGCTGTAGGTTGGCCTACAGGCTGTCATTGTTTTCCCAGTGTGCAGGCTTTGGGGCTAATTATCGTCCCTGCGGCCCGCGGCTTCAGTGGTCTATTGTGTTCACACTGGATCATAAACCAGGAGGGCTTTTCCATGCTGGAATGTAAACCCTGCTAATGTATTTGTCTACTGTTGTCACCAAGAAGAGCTCAAGTGTTCTTGCTCGGTTGTCAAGGGAACTGTGTTTATTGCCATGGAAGTGATGTCATGGGCAGCACTTTGTAGATGATGTTGGACGCACACCGGTCCTCTTAGGAGATGGGTTTGTGTTGTTGACGTTGTTGGTGCTGCTGACTGTGTTATGAACACCTTAAGGCCAACAAACAAATAACTAAAGGCTTGATTTTGAGGCTCGCAACAATAAACACACAATCGGATAAAGCACATATTTGTTTTATTACGATATCTCTCTGTCCAAGATACGGTTTGCCTTTAGTTACACATATAGTGGAACAGAAAAACACAGAATCACACTGAGCAGGCTTCAACACGAAGGGGCTCATAACAGACTTAAGACACGAACAACAGATTAGGAAACGCACAACGATTCGGTTCAGTTTGCTCTCAGGGACTAACCGGGCTTAGAGCATTATTTTAAACGTAAAACACGTGGACAGACAGGAAGACGTATACGACAAGAGAGACGGAAATAAATATTAAGCATTTTTTTTTCAACATCAGTAAGGCTTAAATACACAAATTCCTTCCACTTTTTGCGTGGTTTAATGAAGGACATGACATTGATTAGAATTTCAGACCAACCCCCCCCCCCCCCCATGCATCTCTCATCTCTTACCCCCCCCCCCAAGCCATTGTCCCTCAAAATGGCCGCCGGGCAGGTGGTACAACAACAAGCCTCCCTCCCTCAACCCTCCTTCATCACCTCGAGCACACTCCACTGACAGTAGCTCGGGTTCCCTTCGAGTAGTCAATTTCGTTTTTGGGTGCGATTTTCTGTGTTCTTTGAGTTCTCGGTGAGAGATGGACAATAGTATCCATAGGGGGCCGTGCCGGGCGGACGTGGAGCCAGGGCAGGGTGTCCGGAGCCTGGGGACAGTGTTTGCATAGAGCAGCCTGTCTAGAGACTGGACTGCGTTCAGAAGGGTTTAACTAGAGCTTGGCTAGGCCTGCGTTAGTCCTGGGTTAGCACGGCTAATGCGTTTCTCTAATACATGTACGCATAATATAGAATAAGACCTATCGATTCCCCCACTATTATAGTCATTAACACAACATCAACACACGTAGATATACTGGATTCTTTTCTCCTGTATTTCACTTCATTGGATTTGATCATTTCAGGAGATTTGAGGCATAGCGCAAGGGTTTTTAAATGGCTTTTATGTTTTTATATTGTGGGATTATAATTAAGATATACTGCAATTGCAGTCCCATTTTTCAGATCTCCCAACTATCCCAAATTAGTTAACGACACTGTCAGCAAACGTGTAATGCGTTTGCTGACAATGTCGTTAACTCATTTGGGATAGTTGATCTACTTTATGCTCCCATGACAGATCCCTGATCAGTAATCCCATAAAACCTAAAACACGTTTTTCTTATCAAGAGTAAAACAAAAAACAATAGAAGTGCGAAACACATACAGTACTGGACATTTGGACATGCTGAATCTGCAACACCATTGTAAACAAGTTGTTGCACTGGGACAACGTGCCAAGAATTAAAGAAGAATTAAATGAAATATGCACCCTTCTACCGTTCTTAGAATGAAAGAGAACGCAGAAGAAACAGCAGAAGAAGAAGAAGAAGAAGAAGAAGAAGAAAATCAATACTGCTTGTGAGCACATGTAAAATGTCTCATACCCAAAAGAATAACAAATAATCTCCCACCACTTCATGCAGTTGCTACGGGCAACACCTTTTTAAAATCTCTCCCAGTCTCCCATGTCAGAGCCGGGGAGTACTTTTGCATACTGCTGTTGTTCACATGCCGGTTCAATTAGCATTTTTCTGAGACAGGGTTGAATCGAGGAGATCTGATGTGGAGCTTTAGTTAGACCGGGGAAATCTTCACTGAAATGCTAAACCTCACTTCTGGCCGCAAGCGGCGCTTTACTGTGTGATCTGTGTGTGCGATGGGAGTCGTTTTGTTGTGTGTGCGGGTTAGTAACACCTTTTTTTTTCCTGCTATTCATGCTGAGGTCCATGACTGGGCGAACGCCGGTGGTGTTGTCACAGGGAACCTAAGAAAGAAATAAACAAGATGAGCGAGACTTCAGTGGCCGCCTAGCGTCTACCGTCGTCCTGTGAACAAACACAGCATTAGCAGGGGCGGCAGGGATCTCGCTCTGACTCAATAGAGTTTTTCCTAGTGGTCAGACTCTCTGGTGGTGGAATTTCAACCAGGACGTTCTAAAAGTGAAACCTGAAACTGGGGCCACAGGTTCACATGGCTTTGAGATGCTTCCCCTAGACTGATTGAGTGAGCTACTCCCTTCCCACTCACCCGCATTTCTATCCTCTCTCCTGCAGTACAGTCCCTCCTCACTCGGCTGAATCTGCCTCTCTCACTTGCCATCCCCTTTTAATGTTTGACTTGAGCTGTAGCACTGTATGTCTCGGTTCTGGACTGAAGGCTGAATATTTGCCTTTGCCTGGCCTTCATATCTCATCGTTGCTTTGAACAAAAACGAGATCAGGTCTTTGGGATAACATCGTAGGCGGATGTACATTTCATCAGGCCAACCTGTTACTGTTTGCACATCGATTGTCTTCCATAAGCCATTGATTCCTAAATCACAGGAACCATCCACGGGACCTTATACCTTATCTGATGTTGCATGAGGCTTTTTGTTTTATCCATTGATCATTCTTCCCTTCGTTGCTCCAACGTATTTCCAATCCACAAAAACACCTCCTCTACCAGCCATGTTTTGTACATGACCCCATTGACACTTACGCTGACCCACACAGACACTTTCCCCGCCCTTTAATTCACAGGCAGAGTGGGCGAGGGACACACCCTGGGCTCTGAACCTCTCCACATTCTTTGGATATCGGCAAGAAAACAAATCAATTTCCATCAAAGCAACACAGCACTGGTTTGGCCGTAGTCTGGTGGTATTCCAGATAAGATAAGATTCATTCTTATGGATGAATCTTGTGGTAGTACTGGTCCTTCAAGGCACAAATCCCCCCAGTCCAAAGACATGATGTTCCATGATGCTGGACCTGAACCACAATCGGGTGGTGTCGCCTGATTCAGTGGCTGGCTGGCGAGAAGTCCTTTATCGGACGTAGTTGCTTGTGGTAGCACTACAGAGACATGGCAGGGGATGGAGGAGGAGGCTGGCAGGCTGGGAATCTGGGAAAGGAGCGGGTGAGAGAAGAGATGGTCATGGCAAGATTATTAGAGGAACTGCTGAACTGAAATAAACATTTGGTGTTAGTCTGAAGCTTTGGCTGTTAGCGCTCCGTTAGTTAAAACGTGGATATCTAACGCGTGACGTAGAGGGAGGCCTCTGGTCACGCAGACCTGTGAGTATAGCGGGGGAACAATGGGAACAAGAGGCATTTGAAGAGGAGAGAGTGTGGGCTTGGCCGCGAGCCAAGGAGATCGGGCGAGGGGGTCGGACAAAAGAGGCCTGTGAGAAGCCTCCGCGTCGTTGTTTTTCGGTGTCAAAGCGTACCACGGGCGTGCCGCCGTGCCACTACACTGATTAGCATCAGAGGTATTCCGTTCCTCCTCAGATGCCCGCTCCTCCTGTCAGCACACCTTTAGCAACGTCGGTCCGCTATGAAGACGTCGTAGTGTGGTGCATCGAGTTCATGCATCGAAACGGATTTACAGATCAGAACAAGAGAACGTTTATCCCCGATAGTGTGAGCCACATGTCACCTCCCCTGTCACGCCCTAATGCAATTGAACCGACAACTATAGCTCCAACGTAATCTGAAGTAACCCCTTGAAGCCAATTTGTTCCATTTGATATTTGAGTGCATAGTATGAAGACAAAAAACAAATACCCCTATTTCTACTCAAAGTATTATCTTGTTATGGCGGGTTCTCGGCTGTACATGATGGCAACCGTGACAGGCTGGTTTTCTCAGCGTTGTCCTGTTATCCCTTGTCATGGGACCCCATGCACTATTGCTACTGCTGACACAATGAGCTGGTTCTAAGCAGAAGCATCACTTTGCACCGTCACACCCGACCCCCCCCCCCCCCCCCCCCTACATTCTGCACGAGGTAGGGCACGCTCCCATGACACTGACCTGTCTCCTTGAGAAATTCCTGCATGATCTAAAAAAGCAAAGGTTCCCAATGACAACGTAATCCAATTTCAAAAGTCTGCAGTGGTGAGCCCTCTGCAGTGGTCCCGGTAGCGTCTGTATGTCCCTCGTGATGGCGTCGTCCTGTTTGTCCCCGTCGTCTATGTGTCGTCAAAACCGCTCCCGGCCTCCCCTCCCTGTCCCTCGGGACCCCCGGCTCTAGAGGGTCTTGGAGGCTCGCTTCGGGAAGAAGGCTTTCCGGAACGACGTGGTGGTGGTGCCCCGGCTGAACGAGGCGCCCCCCAGGGCGATCTTGGTCTTCCCGCTGGTGATGGTCGAGGCCCCCAGGGACGTGGTCTTCCGGCCCCGTGCGATGAAGGAGCTCCCCATGGCGATCTTGGTCTTCCCCCTCTTGATGGTGGTGCTGCCCAGCGAGAGGGCCGTCTTGCCCTCTGTGATGCTGGTGTTGCCCATTGGGGAGCCGGTTATGACGGTGCTGGTACTGGAGGTGGTGGCGGTGGTGCTGGTCTTGGCGGTCTGGACCCAGGTGTCGAGGCAGAGTCTGGGGCTCAGTGGTCGCGTCGGCGCATCGCACACTCATGCAGAGCTGGCAGTTCTGTTGCTTTCCCCCCCCCGGTCTCTGGAATGGCGAGTGGCTGGCTGCGGGCAGCGGCGCGGGATTCTACGGCTGGATGGTTGCAGCCCCCGTGGTCACATAATGCTCTCGTTGAACAGCGCGACGTGGGCCGGGGAAGGCCACATACCACCCATGTGTCCGCGTGAATGGACAGAGGCAGACGTAGGCGCCCGCCGCCTCGCCGCGGGGACGGGGGGACAGTGGCGCGATTGTCCCCCCGGGGGGCCACGACGACACCAACAACAGCTGAACGGGACATTGTGTCGGAGAGGGACAAGCTGTGGTGACATCACCCTCTTCTGTGCCTTTGTTTGGCCCACATCCCCTGATAAAAGTCAGCCTCTTCTGCCTGAGTGTGGTGTGGTTCGAAGGATATGCTTTTAAATCAAAAGGGATCAAAATGGGGGCGCACCCGTGAACTTATTGAGGTTTCCCTGAGCCGGATGGAGAATGTAGCGCTCGGTTTGGATTCCGGGCGTGGCTGCTTACACCTCTGATGAATTCCTTTGGGGAATTTTGTCCTTGAATTTAATGCAACTTGCTGATACTTTATTTACTCCCCATTTTGTGTCATTTCATATAATTTGATGTTAAAAAAGCATTGGTGTAAATCAATAGAAAATAATCAAGGCAAGCAAAGCAGTGTTTAGGCATGGTTACATTTTATAACGGTTACATCTTACATTTGCTTATTTTCTTCACAGGCTTCTACAGTAGTTCATGGTTCAAGTAGTAGTTTTTCTCTAGTCAACAGAATTGTTACGAGGATGCACCTGTGCTTGCGACACAAACACAACCCTGATCCCCTGGCAGAGTATAGTAGTTGTGCATGTAGATACAGAGATTGGTTTAATTTTACTGTACATGACCAACATCGAGAACAATGTGGTCACCAGAGCTACAGCGCCACCCTCGCATGTCTCCACATACATGAGCACCCCCCCTCACACCATTGGCTGCCAACGCATGTCATCCCCCCTATAACGTCTGAATAATGATCTCTGCGATCAGACGACTCACAGGACGGAGTCCCAACACACAAGCGCAGACTCCTACCTCGCCCGGTCCCACATGGAGAAACACACTCACAGTCAGGAACAAAGGGCAACAAATACAAATAAAAATTCACACAAAAACCCACAACATCTTTACCGGCGTAAAGCACACACTGCTGGGAATAGGTAGCCCTACGGCTCAGTGCCGGTACTGACCTGTGGACACTGATTAACCTCAGACATGTGTTCACGTGTGAAAATCCCAGTAGACGTTGCTGTGCGTCTCCTTGCCCCGGGTGAGGACAGTCTTGACCACAGACACGGACTTGGCCCCGTGGCTGAAGGTCAGGGTGGTGAGGGCGCTGGTGGTGTCCCCCCTCGTGACGGAGGTCTTCCCCACCGCCACGGTGGTCTTGCCCAGGGTGACGGTGGTGCGGCTCCAGGACACGGAGGATCTACCCCAGGCGATGGCGTACTTAGTTTTCAGGAGGGAGGCTTTGCCTCGGGTGAACGAGGTCTTGCTCGACAGGAATGCTGTTTTCCATTCATCGTCCTTTGAGTCTTTTTTTTGGGGCTTCGCGGAGGCGGTGGCGGCGGCGGCGGCGGCGGCCCCGCGCGGCGCCCTGGCCCTGGCTCCCGGAGTGCTGCTCATCTAGGTTGTCCGACGCTTGGACATCAGCGCCTTGCGGAAGGAAGTGGTGGTGGTGCCCCTGGTGAAGCTGGCTCGGCCCAGAGCCACCGTGGTCTTCTCCCGCGAGATGGTGGAGTCCCCAAAGGAGGTGGTGGTCAATCCCCTGAAGATGGAGGACTTGCCCACCGACACGGTGGTCTTCCCCCTGGCGATGGAGGTGCTGCCCACGGCGAGGGCCGTCTTGCCCTCGGTGATGCTGGTGTTGCCCATGGAGGCGGAGGCTTCGGCGGTCAGCCCTCTCGCTCTCTCTCACACAGAGCCCGGCTCCTGGCTCCTGGCTGCTAGCACGCGCTCTGCATGCTCTCCCCGCAGACGGAGGCTCGGGTGTGGGCTGAGCATGCGAGGTCAAAAAGCTCAAAGTGTGGCAGCGGTGGTCCTAAATAGATCGGAACCGCGGCGTTGGAGCGGGAGGAGGGGTGGATGTGTGTGATTGGATCACTGTTTGATTAGAGCGGCTCTTCTGAGGAAGGCAGGAGGCTAAGAGGGCTTCGGCGGGGCGCCGGGGTTGACCCGGGATACAGCGTCGTCGCCGCCGCCGCCGCTGCCCGTGTCATCTGCCCCGGCTTGACACAAGGGGGTCGATTGTATTGTTGTCATGGCAACGCTGCCAAAGGGAGTCAAGGGGTACATTGTGTAGGGACACAATGTACAGCCAGGACAATCGGGGTGACATCAGTATGATTAGATGGCCCCATCGAAAAGATCTTCGATATCACGGCTGCTGCTGTGTAGTACTGTAGTACTGTACTGTAGTACATACTGTAAAGTGCATACTGTAGTATATCTGTTCTTTTGCACTTAAGAGCCTTTGCTAAAACACAAACTGCGACCCTGACCCTTTTGCGTGTGTATTAATATACTTCTGTCGTCTTTTGCTCTCAGGTTCTCTGTCAAGACACTCCTCGAGAAATACACAGCCGAGCCCATAGATGACTCATCGGAGGAGTTCCTCAACTTCGCTGCCATCTTAGAGCACATTCTCAGCCACCGGTTCAGAGGTACTACAACCTACAGATACGAACGCACAACATACAGATACGAACGCACAACATACAGATACGAATGTGGTGCTACAACCTACAGATAAGAACGCACAACATACAGACACGAATGTGGAACTACAACATACAGATAAGAACGCACAACATACACATACGAATGTGGTGCTACAACCTACAGATAAGAACGCACAACATACAGATACGAATGCGGTGCTACAACCTACAGATAAGAACGCACAACATACAGACATGAATGTGGTACTACAACCTACAGATAAGAACGCACAGCATACAGATACGAATGTGGTACTACAACCTACAGATACGAATGCACAACATACAGATACTAATGTGGTGCTACAACATACAGATACGAATGTGGTGCTACAACATACAGATACGAACGTTCAACATACAGATACGAATGTACAACATACACATAAAAATGGTACAGATACGAATGTGGTGCTGCAACATATATTCATATCATGATCGTACAACAGCAAATATGTACCCATGGTAGTTAGGACGGATATATTTATGTATAGATAAATGTAGAAAATGATGAGTGTTGTGCCAAAAGGCGAACAGATGATGTAATGGTTATATAATATGTCACGTAATTTGACTATCCTCCAATTTGCTGACGCACATTCTACAATCCTTGATGCAAAACCACCCCTCCCTAGCTAAAGCTGGGGGAGGCAGAGCGCATTAGGTTTGATGATTACCGTCGGGTATAAAGATAATTAAAACAAATGCGACTGAAATGCTGCTAAAATAAAACGCCTACTCCAGCTTCAGCACAAAACAAACAGAACAGCTATAGACATCAGCGCAACGATGAATCACATGACTCGGGCTGAGGACCGGGGCCTGGTTCTGGGGTCCCAGGGTGGTCTGTGGACCCCAGCAGCAGTGCTCCTGGTTCTGTGGTCCCAGGGTGGTCTGTGGACCCCAGCAGCAGTGCTCCTGGTTCTGGGGTCCCAGGGTGGTCATGCTGGCCCTGGCCCCACCTAGCCCCACCTAGCCCCACCTAGCCCCACCTGGCCCCCAGCAACGGTGGTTTTGAGTGGGGCCTGTGTTCCGGGCCCCCAGCAGCACTGGTCCTGAGTGGGCTCTGTGTTCTCCGGAGCAGGGTCAGGCGGTTGGTTCAGCTCGGACGGCCAGCGCAGCTTCTGGGAGTACGTCCGGCTGGCCTGCAGCAAGGTGCAGAACAACTGCATCGCCAGCATCGAGAACATCGAGAACATCAGCACATCGCGGGCCAAGGCGAGTGTGTGTGTGTGTGCGTGTGTGTGTGTGTGTTTGTGTGTGTGTGTGTGTGCGTGTGTGTGTGTGTGTGTACCGGTGTACCATCTGGCCCAGATCTTTACACGGTGAAGGAGGCACATAGAGTTCCAGGGATAGAATTCAAGTGATTGCTAAGCATTATGGGTAAGGGGGGGGGGGTTGTGTATTTTAAATATTTATTTGAAATATTAGAGTCGAGTATTGCGGCTCTCAGGAAATTACTTTCTTATTATTTGATGTTGCTTTATTTAACGGGATATTTTATAACCACTCAAAAGTGTGACTTGGTCTTATGGGGTGATCCCCTGAGTGGCGGCGTTGACCTTTGACCTTTGACCTCTCTGCGCCCGCAGGGCCGGGCCTGGATCCGCGTGGCCCTGATGGAGAAGCGTCTGTCGGAGTACATCGCCACCGCCCTCCGAGACACGCGGACCACCAGGTGACGCGTCATGTGATCGCGCTAGACATACCCGCACTGTCTGGCCATGTACTGTCTATCCCCGGCGACCGTAGAAAACGGCTTGTAGCCGCACATACAGTAGACCCCCCCACCGTCAGAGAGAACATTATACACCCCACTATCAAAGATAACTAATAACAGCCTTATGCATACATTACACACCCCACTATCAAAGATAACTAATAACAGCCTTGTATATACATTATACACCCCACTATCAAAGATAACTAGTAACAGCCTTATGCATACATTATACACCCCACTATCAAAGATAACTAATAACAGCCTTGTATATACATTATACACCCCACTATCAAAGATAAGTAGTAACAGCCTTGTATATACATTATACACCCCACTATCAAAGATAAGTAGTAACAGCCTTGTATATACATTATACACTCCACTGTCGGCATAAACTATTGACAGCCTTATATACCCCTCGCCCCCACACACTATGAAAGTCAACTAGTAACGCCTTTGTATGAAATCAGGTGAAACCCTGCCATCAGCAAGTTCATCAGTGTTCTACGTGGTTCTCTGTGGGAACCATCTATTAGTGCTATGGTCTATCTATTTTAGTCCTATTGTTCCTATTGTACTGTGTTCTATCTCTTAGAGTCCTACGTTCTATCATCATAGTTCTATGTTCTATTAGTTTACTATGTTCTATCTCTTAGAGTCCTACATTCTATCATCATAGTTCTATGTTCTATCTATTAGTTTACTGTGTTGGATCTCTTAGAGTCCTACGTTCTATCATCATAGTTCTATGTTCTATCTATTAGTTTACTATGTTCTATCTCTTAGAGTCCTACGTTCTATCATCATAGTTCTATGTTCTATTAGTTTACTATGTTCTATCTCTTAGAGTCCTACGTTCTATCATCACAGTTCTATGTTCTATTCGTTTACTGTGTTCTATCTCTTAGAGTCCTACATTCTATCATCATAGTTCTATCTATTAGTTTGCTGTGTTCTATCTCTTAGAGTTTTACGTTCTATCATCATGGTTCTATGTTCTATTAGTTTACAATGTTCTATCTCTTAGAGCCCTACGTTCTATCATCACAGTTCTATTAGTTTATTGTGTTCTATCTCTTAGAGTCCTACGTTCTATCATCATAGTTCTATGTTCTATTAGTTTACTATGTTCTATCTCTTAGAGTCCTACGTTCTATCATCATAGTTCTATGTTCTATCTATGAGTTTACTATGTTCTATCTCTTAGAGTCCTACGTTCTGTCATCATAGTTCTATGTTCTATCTATTAGTTTACTATGTTCTATCTCTTAGAGTCCTACGTTCTATCATCATAGTTCTATGTTCTATCTATTAGTTTACTATGTTCTATCTCTTAGAGTCCTATGTTCTATTATCATAGTTCTATGTTCTATCTATTAGTTTATTATGTTCTATCTCTTAGAGTCCTACGTTCTATCATCATAGTTCTATGTTCTATCTATTAGTTTACGATGTTCTACCTCTTAGAGTCCTACTTTCTATCATCATAGTTCTATGTTCTATCTATTAGTTTATTATGTTCTATCTCTTAGAGTCCTACGTTCTATCATCATAGTTCTATGTTCTATCTATGAGTTTACTATGTTCTACCTCTTAGAGTCCTACATTCTATCATCATAGTTCTATGTTCTATCTATGAGTTTACTATGTTCTACCTCTTAGAGTCCTACCTTCTACCATCGTGGTTCTATGTTCTCTCTGTCCGGGTTCTCTGTGGCTGACCCGCTCCCCGTGTTGCAGGCGGTTCTACGACGACGGGGCCATCATGCTGAGGGAGGAGGCCACTGTCCTGACCGGGATGCTCATCGGGCTCAGCGCCATCGACTTCAGGTGAGGAGCGGCTCAGAACCGGTTCACTCAGGAGGCCGTCCAATCAGACGAGCTGGAGAGCGGCTCAGAACCGGTTCATTCAGGAGGCCGTCCAATCAGACGAGCTGGAGAGCGGCTCAGAACCGGTTCATTTAGGAGACCGTCCAATCAGACGAGCTGGAGAGCGGCTCAGAACCGGTTCATTCAGGAGACCGTCCAATCAGACCAGCTGGAGAGCGGCTCAGAACCGGTTCATTTAGGAGGCCGTCCAATCAGACGAGCTGGAGAGCGGCTCAGAACCGGTTCACTCAGGAGACCGTCCAATCAGACAAGCTGGAGAGCGGCTCAGAACCGGTTCACTCAGGAGACCGTCCAATCAGACGAGCTGGAGAGCGGTTCATTTAGGAGACCGTCCAATCAGACGAGCTGGAGAGCGGTTCATTTAGGAGGCCGTCCAATCAGACGAGCTGGAGAGCGGCTCAGAACCGGTTCACTCAGGAGACCGTCCAATCAGACGAGCTGGAGAGCGGCTCAGAACCGGTTCATTTAGGAGACCGTCCAATCAGACGAGCTGGAGAGCGGCTCAGAACCGGTTCACTCAGGAGACCGTCCAACCAGACGAGCTGGAGAGTGGCTCAGAACCGGTTCATTTAGGAGACCGTCCAATCAGACGAGCTGGAGAGCGGCTCAGAACCGGTTCACTCAGGAGACCGTCCAATCAGACGAGCTGGAGAGCGGCTCAGAACCGGTTCACTCAGGAGACCGTCCAATCAGACGAGCTGGAGAGCGGTTCATTTAGGAGACCGTCCAATCAGACGAGCTGGAGAGCGGTTCATTTAGGAGGCCGTCCAATCAGACGAGCTGGAGAGCGGCTCAGAACCGGTTCACTCAGGAGACCGTCCAATCAGACGAGCTGGAGAGCGGCTCAGAACCGGTTCATTCAGGAGACCGTCCAATCAGACGAGCTGGAGAGCGGTTCATTTAGGAGGCCGTCCAATCAGACGAGCTGGAGAGCGGCTCAGAACCGGTTCATTCAGGAGAACGTCCAATCAGACGAGCTGGAGAGCGGTTCATTTAGGAGGCCGTCCAATCAGATGAGCTGGAGAGCGGTTCATTTAGGAGGCCGTCCAATCAGACGAGCTGGAGAGCGGCTCAGAACCGGTTCATTTAGGAGGCCGTCCAATCAGACGAGCTGGAGAGCGGTTCATTTAGGAGGCCGTCCAATCAGACGAGCTGGAGAGCGGTTCATTTAGGAGGCCGTCCAATCAGACGAGCTGGAGAGCGGCTTAGAACCGGTTGGTTTAGGAGGCTGTCCAATCAGACGAGCTGGAGAGCGGTTCATTTAGGAGGCCGTCCAATCAGACGAGCTGGAGAGCGGCTCAGAACCGGTTCACTCAGGAGACCGTCCAATCAGACGAGCTGGAGAGCGGTTCATTTAGGAGGCCGTCCAATCAGACGAGCTGGAGAGCGGTTCATTTAGGAGGCCGTTCAATCAGACGAGCTGGAGAGCGGCTCAGAACCGGTTCATTTAGGAGGCCGTCCAATCAGACGAGCTGGAGAGCGGTTCATTTAGGAGGCCGTCCAATCAGACGAGCTGGAGAGCGGCTTAGAACCGGTTCGTTTAGGAGGCCGTCCAATCAGACGAGCTGGAGAGCGGTTCATTTAGGAGGCCGTCCAATCAGACGAGCTGGAGAGCGGCTCAGAACCGGTTCATTTAGGAGGCCGGCCAATCAGACGAGCTGGAGAGTGGTTCATTTAGGAGGCCATCCAATCAGACGAGCTGGAGAGTGGTTCATTTAGGAGACCGTCCAATCAGACGAGCTGAAGAGTGGTTCATTTAGGAGACCGTCCAATCAGACGAGCTGGAGAGTGGTTCATTTAGGAGACCGTCCAATCAGACCAGCTGAGGAGTGGTTCATTTAGGAGACCGTTTCAGACGAGCTGAGGAGTGGTTCAGTACGGGTTCATTTAGGAGCTTGTCCAGTCAGACGAGCTGAGGAGTGGTTCAGTACGGGTGCATTTAGGAGCTCGTCCAATCAGAGGAACTGTAGAGCGGCTCAGTGCAGACTTCTTTTAGGAAACCGTCCAATCAGACGAGCTCAAGCCGGGGTGACCGGGACGTTTCACTCTCTTTTCACTTCATGTTTGTGAAGCGAAAAGAGGGAAAACTCAGACCGCAGTAATCAACCTTTCCTGCTGGAAAGCTGAAACGAAAGAGGAGAGGCCCAGACAAGCTAAACTGTGCTGCTGACACCAACGTTGTTAGACTAAGCGTCTGTAAAGGTTTCCAATCGAATCAACACCGTGTGTAACAGCCCCTGGAGGGGAAAACACTTTAAAATCATCTTCTGGAAGCCCAGTCTAACGACGTCTGAGAGCGCTGTCTAGATAAGAGGAATCACATTTGAAAGCACAAGATAGTGCTCCAAAGCTGAATGAGAAACGCATTGACTTCTTATTGGCCGCTTCTAGAAGAATATACTACAGTTTTATTCAAATTAAACCATTGGGGACTCATTTCTGATCGATGAAGTAATAGACTAAGAAAAAACCTAGTACTAATTTATGTTTTTTGGAAAAGGTAAAGTGTTTCGAAACCAGCAATAGACCTTTTAGTTATAAATAGAAATGCTGACTGTCGTTTTGCAGTACAGCTGAGCCTATTATGTAATTTTCCACTAAATTGTCTATGGGGAAAAAACACAATGCATTTCACGGGAGAGTTCATCTCCCAGTAGGGGGAGCTGTTATACCTTCCCGCGATATAGGCATGCCGTTGATGTGTAGGTGTAGTCAAGTTTATTAGATCATATCTGAACCCTGACATGCTTTTATATGTTAATAAACTGGAGTACGCGATGCACTTGTGCGAGTGGCATCAAAGGTCTTCTTAATCACAGCCTAATTGGACTCTGTCTTTGTTTCTTCTGCTCAGTTTTTGTCTAAAAGGTGAAGTTCTGGATGGGAAATCTCTGGCCATGATTGACTATACACCATACCTAAAGTTCACTCAGAGGTGAGTCTGCTGCTCATACCAGTGTACACCAACACAAACATACAGCTAAGTTAGGGCAGCATATAACCGTTGCTTAAATTTGCTTAAACACGGTGAACACACAATTGAGAAAATGAAAAGGGTTTGGGAACTCCTACTCCTCTTATTACTAAGTAGAGTAGAGATTCCAAACCTTGTTTGGCGCGTGACCACATTCCTACGGCTGAAAATGTACATGAGCCCGACTTCATAAGCGTGTGCATCCGTCATTTTAACCCCATCAACATGGGCGTTGGACCGGGAACCACTGACAGAGAGAGGGTCCACCGTGATGGATGAGAGAGAGAGAGAGAGAGAGAGAGAGAGAGAGAGAGAGAGAGAGAGAGAGAGAGAGAGAGAGAGAGAGAGAGAGAGAGAGAGAGAGAGAGAGAGAGAGAGAGAGAGAGAGAGAGAGAGAGAGAGAGAGAGAGACCTCGAGTGCCTGCACAGACTCAGACAAGCACACACAGACACACACACAAACATACACACACACAAAACACATTCACACAAAGCAAGGATTATTTGCCACTGTTGCTAACTTTGTCCTCGCTAACGCCCGCAGCTACGACTACCTGAGCGACGAGGACGACCGCACCAGCGTGGACAGCAGCAACAGCGAGGAGAGCGTCCCCGAACACCCCTACATCCCCCTGGTCACTGACGAGGAGAGCTGGAGCAATAAGTGCCGCAAGATGGAGCAGAGGTTCAAGATCGTCTACGCCCAGAAGGTGAGTGCAGACGTGGGGGTGGTCCTTGGCGCCCAAATGAACACAAATAGTTTGTGTTTTAAGTTTCTATTCTATGATCTTCAACATGGGCGGCATGCGGCTCAGGAGGTAGAGCGGGTTGGCTGGTAACCGGAAGGTTGCTGGTTCGATCCCCGGCTCCTCCCAGCTGAGTGTCGAGGTGTCCCTGGGCAAGACACCTCCCCCTAAATGCTCCCGACGAGCTGGCTGTCGCCTCGCATGGCTGACACCGCCGTCGGTGTGTGAATGTTTGCGTGAATGTTAGGCAATATTTTAAAAGCGCTTTGAGTGGCCACTGGTTAGAAATGCGCTGCATAAATGCAGTCCATTTGACGTCCCAATGAACACAAATGTTACTGAACTGGCAACCATCCGGCTACAAGTAAACAACAAGCCCGCCCCATTAGCTCCATAATATGTTCTTGAGTAATTATATGAACATAAACAACAATGCTACACCAGAACCATGGGGAAAACCCTTCTAAACACTTCGCTAGCCACCACCCTCCTTCTGAGAAAGAGGGTGGGGATTCGAATTGGGGCCGAAACACGGCCTTCGCCCCGTCTTCCCCCGACCCCCGGCCCGCCCGCTGAGAGCGTTCTCTGAGCCGTACTTCCGCCGTGTTGGGGCCTTGCTGCAGGGCTACCTGGAGGAGCTGGTGCGGCTGCGGGAGTCGCAGCTGAAGAACGTGGAGACGGAGAACAAGCACCTGAGGTCCCGACTGGAGGAGCTGAGCGAGCAGAGCCAGCAGGAGAAGAAGGAGCTGGAGGACGTGGTGCTGGAGCTGCAGGCACAACTGTGAGAAGACGGGCGAACGCGCCCCAAACGCACGCACACACACGAACACACACACGCAAACACGCACGTACACACATGTAAGCACACATCGCACACACACACACGTACGAACACGTACAAACACACACACACACACACACATACACAATTACGCATGCACACACGAACACACGCACGCACATACACACACAGATGAACACACACACATGAACACAGACATATGCACGCACGCACGCACGCAAACACGAACACGGATAAAATCACACCACTCAATCACAATTTCGACTGCGTGGAATCTCTTTTATCGTCCTCCAGACCTCCAGACAGCTCACCAAAGCGCTTGTTTGCCTGCCCAAACGTGGAGCACTTGTAGTGAGAGTGTAACATTCTGTGTTCTCCCACCAGCTCTGGCCTCATCCCCTGTGAATCCAATCACCTGTCCAAGGAGATCTCCATCTCCCAGGTCAACCAATGGACCACCATCAACAACAGCCAGGGAGACATCAAGCTCTTCCGCAGGTCAGTCCTTTACTTATTTTTTTAAACATGCACTTTTATTGAGTTTTCACAAAGAATTATGCAGAACGGCCGAACAACATTATCGAAATAAGAAAGATACCAAACATAATACCAAAATGTTCAACAAAAACATTTTCGTGTTCGATTTTCCGGACACGGTATTCGGGAGGTATGTGGTGGAGACTTCTCCCTGTGATATCTTACGGTTATTCTGGAATAGTTTGCTTCACTTCTTGTGTTAAACAGAATCATCCGCTATGCTACGGCGCCTTTAGTCAATGCCTTATTTTATTTAAAACTTTTCAAAATTTCAAAATTCCATATCAAACTTGCTCACTATTTGTCTCAGTCTTTGTCTTTTGAGTTATTCTGCGCCACAGAATAGTTCTGATAAAACGTGATCTACTCTGATCCACACTCAGTTCTGTGGCTTGACGGCTGACGCCCTGACTGACTGTCTCTCTGTGTTTCGGGGTCCTCCCCCCCCCCCCTCCCAGGAGGAGCTTCCCCAGCCTGGAGCAGCTCTCGGTGGACGTCAGCCTCAACTCCAACTCCCAGCGGACGGACGGCAAGCAGAACGGTGAGGGCTGCCTGCTTTCCTCTGGAGGGGCCGCTCCCCCCTCCATACCGCATGCTACACCCCACACCAACACACCCGGGCTAGGGCCCCGCCCGCCTCACACACCTGGGCTAGGGCCCCGCCCGCCGGTCCCTACACACCCCACACCCGGGCTAGGGCCCCGCCCGCCTCACACACCTGGGCTAGGGCCCCGCCCGCCTCACACATCCGGGCTAGGGCCCCGCCCGCCTCACACACCTGGGCTATGGCCCCGACCGCCTCACACACCTGGGCTAGGGCCCCGCCCGCCTCACACACCCAGGCTAGGGCCCCGACCGCCTCACACTACCAACCAGGCTAGGGGCACCGCCGGTACCCGTCCACCGACCCAGGCTAGGGGCCCCCTGGTACCCCACACACCAACCAGGCTAGGGGCCCCCTGGTACCCCACACACCAACCAGGCTAGGGGCCCCTCCGGTACCCGACCGGGCGTCGACCACAATGAGCACACACAGCCGCCCTCTGTGCTACTTCCACAAACTCCAGAACAACACCGGGCCCTCAGCCGTCGGCCCGGAGCCCTCCACACACACGGCCCCTAACAAAGGCCCGCTTGAGGTCGGCTGGAGCTGCTGGTGCTGCTGGCGGCGGCGGTGGTGGCGGTGTCCTTTTTTCCCTTTTCTTTTTTTCTGAGCGGGGGTGGGTTAAGTGATGCAGGGCCAGAAGACACTTCTGCTTTGTGTTGACTAACCATCGCGTTTCTCGACTCTTCCCCCCCCCCCAGGGAAGGACTGCACCCCTTCCATGCTGGGGCTGTGCGGATCGCTGGCCTCCCTTCCCAGCTCCAAGTCCCTGGCCAGCCTTAAGTCCAGTGAGTGCTTGGTGAACATCAGCACCGACCCCAGCCCCGCGCTCTCCCCCAGCTAGGAGAGGCACTAGGGCCGACCAATGGGAGCCCCAGTTTTTTTTCTCCCCCCCCCCCCCCCCCCCCCTACTGCCCAGCCCCTCCCTCCCCTCCACCACCCCCGTCCTGTTACCTACTCCCCCACCCACCCCCCCCACCCCCGTCCCATTTCCTCTATGGATGCTGCATTGACCACCCCTCCTCCTCTTCCTCCTCCTCCTCCTCCTCCTCCTCCTCCTCCTCCTCTTCAACCCCTTCCCAACCCACTCGCCGCCCGCCGCCCCCCACCCTCTTACCCCCCCCGCCCGGCTCTGACCATCTCACCCCCCCAGTCTCCCTCCCCCCCCCTCGTCGGCGCTCGCTTCAGCCTGTACGCCGACACTGTGTAGGGAGAGCAAATTTGGGAAGGACTCGTTCGCCATCTCCGGATTTTGCGTATGCTTGAGTTTGACGTTGTGATGACGATGATGATGATGATGATGATGATGATGATGCTGACGCCGAAAGGACACATCTTATTTTTGTGGTTTGTTTGTACGTTGTTGTATTTTTCTTTTTTGTTCCGCCTGGATTTTCTTTCTGTTCTCTCTCGGTTTCTCGCCTCTGCTTGGTGTCACATCCGTCGTCTTCTGCACACCAACACTGCTTCCCTCGGTCGCGTGGCCGTGCACCTCTGTGTCTAAACCCCAGGGGGTACAAGCATGAGTCCGGACACTTCTAGGGGGAGAACTCAGACCAGAACAACCTGAGTTGTTTATTTTTGTTATTTTTTTATTTGATTTGGAGTGATCTTAGCCAAGGGTGGAAACTACATATTCAGAGAATGAAAGGCCTCCCTCTCTCTCCCCCTGCGAAACCATTTGAAATCCGCTGCCCAAGGAATTAAAACCAATAAATATCAGGACTTTTATTTTGTGAAGCTGTAGCTTTCCACCACAGCCATTTTATCCAATCGGAACTCTGCGCCTGTCGCTGTCCATAAGTGAATGCTGTTGTTCTGTCCATGACATTGTCTGTTTGCTGTTGTCGCCCTGTTGCCATCCTGTCTCTGCACATCCCATGTCTTAATGTGAACCAACCTGCAGTCACTGCTGGGACTTTAAAAATGGATCGGAAAAAACAAAGGATATCTGATGATGATATTTTCGTGTCTGTTTGATAAAGAGGCTCTCTGTCTGCCTCTGTAGTCGCTCAAAGCTGTGGGAAACGTCTAGTAGAAAACACAGAGTGTTCAGTGACAGGAATGAGTGATATCAGCCTCTGAATTAGGAATTGCCTACATCTTACTTATATACCCTCTCCATACTCTGATCCATCGTCCCGCTAGAGTAATCAGCCATGACTGCCGTGGTATGCGTAAATGCAGACGTTGAATTTATTCTTGTAAATCCAGCTGATTATCTTTATTTTTTTTATCGATTGATTGAATTTCCGTATAATCCACTTGTAGTGTTCATTCGATATGTTCGCCTCTGGATTATTGTTTTGATGAACTTTGTTTATTTTGCAATAAAATGCCTTTCTCTGTTCTGTCTATCTGAGGATTTCTGACTTTAAGCGGTGGTTGGAGTAGCGTAAGGTCTGAATGGAAACGGGTGATTGGGAAAAAAACAAATCTGCCTTTTGAATAGTACTAATTCACCATAGTTCAGTAGGCATGTTAACAAGAATTTGTGCGATATTCCTTGGAATAGATTAGAACAATTCTTCTCTACATCAGTTTATTTAATAGTGGAGCCTAACATTATATGTACTAAATTTAAACCTACCGTGTTTATAATCCTGATATCTGCTAATACTATCCCTACACGTCCACATTGGTAGCCACATTGGATTATACACCGAGATCTAGCTGGAGTTATGAGGGGTCTGCCCTTCTTCAATGTCGGAGTGCAGGCCAAGTTGTCAGTTGTTTACCATCTCTCCTTACTACAGCTATTGGATGATTGCCATGTGAAAGAAATCGTGTGTAATAAAACTTTATCACCTATTCACTGATATTTTCCTCCAATAGTCTCCATGAGAGAGAGCAGAACTCCCTATTTTGCGAGATCTTGAAACTCTTTGTAGAGAGCTGGGGGGGGGGGGGGGGTTAAACGCCAGGAAAAGGGACATGCCCCCAAAATTTTGGGGAAATAATCTCAGCTAAATAGGGGTGGAACTTACATTTGGGGGCTTATTCCCCACAGACAGACAGACCTCCCGACCAATAAACACGCAGTAGTATTTTGCATCAGCCAATCACAGGGAGATCATGTCCTTGGTGTCGCCTTGAGAATGATATAGTACACGAGAGAGCTGCACAGGTTGTGCTGTTGTGTTGTCATGTTTCAGACAGGCGCACTGCCGGAGCACTCATGAAAAGTTAGTTTAAATAGGTGTGATCTCACTCTTTTAGTCGTAAGGATGCGATACCATTTGAAACCTTCTAGCTTCGGGACACTTGGCTGTCGGATCTGAAGTTAGGATCTTAAGAAACATGACACAAACGAGAAGTCTGGCTGGCCAACTCGAGAGACCATCCTGTTTTTGGGAATAGTTTTGTCAGCCCAAAAGCCTGTGGGTGTACGCCATCTTCTCCATAAGGGCCCAGGGCTCGTTTTTACACACTTAGAGACACTTTGATCGCTTGGTGAAGCTTGTGGTCCGGGGAGACACGTTGTGCAGCAGCGGTAGGATGTCGTGCAGAAGCGGAGCGCCTTGGCCAGGCAACCCTAGCTTACCCCTGAGAGCCACAGTACCATTCCAGCTTCACAAGAGAGCACACCTCTCTAAAGACACCAAGACGGGTAAATATGCATTCATATCATCCCAACGTGCATACCATTTGGTGTGTGTGTGTGCGTGTGTGCGTGTGTGTGTGTGTGTGTGTCGAGCGTTACACTTGCAGAAAGTGTGCTCGTTTCATTTTGAAAAGCTGATTGGTTTATAATTAATTCATTCATTCACCATCATGATAAACTGCATCAAACGTCATTACTTTTTTTAAATGGCAGATCATTAAATGGTGAGAGACATGTGCCATTTGGTACCACATACTCAATACACCAGCAATAACCCCTTCCCCCATTCCTACTCATGCGCATGCCCACATGGATCCATCATGATTACCTTTTCAACTGGATATTTTCCTAAAATGGTTTACTATCACTTCGACACTGCAGTTCTTGGCATATCCTCACTTTTGGTGGCACACATACCCTTTTGATGAGTATTTTCCTCTTGCAATAGTTCTAGGATAAAGTTGCATATTTTATCAATAAGGAATACAGGAAAAATACTTCTGCTGTGGTTTTGATGGGCTTTGAAAACACGGGGGTTGAGTGTGAAACATGCCAAGAATCTACTCTGCCCACAAAGCCAGCCTGTTAACCCTAGAACCGTAGCATAGTGGCCAGAGCTGGGCGGAACCATGAGGTGCTGTTGGACACCCAATCACCCCTTTGCACTCTGACCTTGTATCTGTGTTGCATGTGCCATCCCATCCCGACGCTCTGTTTAAAAGGCTCATTGTCTTTGCAGTGTTGTATCGTGAATTGCATTGTGTGCGCATGCATATGTGTGGGAACATGTGCTTGTATATGCAAGTGTACGCTTGTACAAGCAGATGTGTTGGCATGCAGAATGTTTCACTGTTGGCTAGACAGCATGGGCCCTTTTTTGGCTAAAGATGACAATGTCTTGCAATATACACACACAGACACACAGAGCTAACCAGCAGGCTCTCAGACCATGGGGGTTTTAAACAGTATTCTGGAAGCCATTTTGTGAGGCCTTTTAATTCTGGGTGGGGGGGGGGCAGGGGAGACAAAAACTGAATGGGTTGACAATTTTTCCAAACAGTAGCCTATGAGGGTCAAACGGCCATCCAACACGAAATGCAGTAACTCAACAGGAACCAACCCCCTTGACCCGGATGTGTTCTGTGTCTGTCTCCACCAGCCGACAGCCTATTGATTGTGTCCCACCCTCCAAGACCCTCCATCCGCCGCACAGTGTCTCTGGACGCCATCGTGGGCCCCTACCTGCAGGGCCAGTGGCCCAAGGACGCCGAGAGCCCCACCATCACCTGCGCCCATGACAAGGCCACACAGGTAGGACGGACTGCTGCCTCTCAGTGCCCATGAGGAGGCCACGCAGGTAGGAAGGACTTAGCTCCTCAGTGCCCTACAAGGCCACACCGGTAGGGAGGTCCCTCCTCTACTCAGAGGGCCAGAGAGGCAGGAGACGGGCGTTATGCTGTCATACATGATATCGTGGGGTTATAACATTTTGTGATGAAGAGCAGTCATGTGGAGTGGCAACAAGACAAGACTTTGACAAGACAGGCACGGTTCATACACGTTCAAGTGTCTCTTTTATGGAGTAGCCTTTATCTCGTCATCTCCCACCACAACTTCAACGAGAAGCCATATGTCAAGAGATGAGGTTCCTTGATAGATATGAATTGGGTTGCGGTATTTAATCTGAACAACTTTATAGGTCATAGCTTACAAGTAAAACAGGGATTTTTGATTAAGAACGTGTCCTCTCTAGAGATGTTTGTCTGTTCTGGGCTACTGTAGAAACATAGCGAGCTCTGTGGATATAAAGCTAATTCTAGATTCTCATTCTAATTGGATTGAATTAGGTGTGTGTGTGATTTTAAAAAACAGCCTTGGGTGTACACAACACTTGGAATTGTTATGTACGCACAGTATGTATGTGACGCATATCAAATCTTGTATAACATTATTATAACACATTTATGAACATTAATTTAAACTTGGCCAAATCCCTTCTGCCAAATTCTATACCCTCGACCTTTTTAATATTTTCAACTCATTCTTCAGTATCTCACTCACGTTACTCATTCACTACTCCTACAGTGTAGTTTTCCTGGTTTGAGGATTGAATGGTGCTTATCATGGCAGTAGCTCTCCATAAGCAGTGCACTGTGTGGACCAGTGGCTGCTGGTTGTTCCTGCCCCACCACGGCGGCGCTGGCCAGGCCGGGTGCCAGTGTGTGTCTCTGGGCTGCAGATGGTAATGTGAAGAGCTGCTCAGCTCCGCAGGTGTCTGGTGGCTCGAGGCCCAACGCTCCCCAGTGGGAAGCAGCCGACTGGAAACGCTTGTTTTTGTTCTCTTGGCTCTGTGCTGCTCCAACCACCACCAACACAACCCCCCCCCCCCCAGCCCCCCTCCCTCCAGTGCGTCTACCCAGAGCTGGTGCACCCAGGCCCCCCAGCGAACATCGCCAGCCTCCTCGGCCACACAGACCTCCGCCTCCATTGTCAAAAACGGACCCCTTCTGACCTCATTATACTGGCATCCCCTCCCCCCCCCCCCCCCCCCCCCCCCCCCTTCCCCACGCAGCGGCTTCCCCTCTTAGAGACACACACACACACACACACACACACACACACACACACACACACACACACACACACACACACACACACACACACACACACACACACACACACACACACACACACCGAGACCATCACCACGCTTCCCAGCACCTTTAACCCTCATCCCATCGCAGGCCAGTTCCTCTTTTCTTTCTTCCAATGACCACAGCTTCACTGCACCACGGCCTCTTAAGCAAACCCCCCCCCGAGTCACCTCCAGGACGGCCGTCATTCACATCACATCGCTGTATTTACTTCAGTGGCAGTAACAGTCTAGTTACCATAGTTTGATAGTGGATCCTTCTGATAAACATAGCAATATTACCGGTAATTCCTATCACCACCTTTCTTACGGGTTATCAGTGAAATGGACACTCTTATCTTAAGGCTGTGACGTGCACAGCGTGCGGCTCGGAGATGATCAGGGGAGATGTGGTGGTAACTTGTACACCGCGGATCGCCCCGTTAGGTGTTGAATAATGATCCGTTTCTTTCATATAGCGCCTTTCTCCCACTCAAGGCCGCTTTACGGTGTCGAGCACACACAGAAGTTTTGGGACGGATGGGGCCTGTGTTCGGAACGTCAGCCGGTGACGCCTCCCCCCACCAAGCGCTCCCGTGATGTAACGTGTCGCGCGGGCCCGTGTTTACGCTAGCGGAGGCTGTAACTCAACACCCGCCCGGCACCCCTCGCCCCCACGCCCCTCCTCTCATACTCATTTAGCCAGGAACAAGATGGCCGTAGTATCGTGTGCCAGCACCCCTCCCCCCCCCCCCCCCCCCACCCAGCACTGTCCTCCCACGCTGACTGGTGGAGGCAGAAATGCCCGAGCGGTGAGCACATGTTTGGCGTTGGAAGCGGAGGCTATATCGGGCGCGCCAGCGAGGCCCAAGCAAGGTGCCGATGGTGGGGTTGGGAGAGGACGACAACCGCCCGGTGTACGGCGAGCCACTCATGGCTCCTCAGTCGCTGCAGGAAGAGGCCTAGTCTTTGTCAAAGAGTGTGTGCGTGTTTGCGGAGGGGCAAGCGGCGATCGGGAGCGACAGGGGAATACCGGAACACACGGTTATGGTTTTGGTCGGGGAGCATGTGGTCCAGACGTGACCCCGTCTGGCGTCGTCTGCGATGGATCCGGTCGGTTCTGGTTCTGTTCCCGGAGAGGGTGTTCCCAAGCCGGTCTTGGCCAGCCTGGCCCCCCCCAAGGAGTGGAGATCCAGAGGCCATGCCAGGAAGTCGGTATGAGCGTTCCCCCGGCGGTGTGTGTGGCCTTCCGCGGTCACATTTGAATAACAACTTTAATTCACCTTGAAACGGGGTTTGTGTGTGTGTTTCTGTGTTTGTGTGTGTTGTGTGTGTGTGTGTGTGTGTGTGTGTGTGTGTGTGTGTGTGTGTGTGTGTGTGTGTTTTAGATAAAGGGAAGTCTCTTGTTGCTGTTCTTTGCCCAGCTGTTGGGACAGGTGTTGACAGCAGCTGTATGAACGGTTTTCAGGCATATATTCAAAGTAGCTTCACTCCAGAGAGTCAAGTTGCCTTCACGCCCCCCCCCCCCCCCCCCCGATCCAACGCTCTACGTCTAACATGTTTGCATTTGTTCTAGTTTTTGATTTTCTCATTGTCTCGTGGTTTTCAATTCAAATGGAAATATTTAAGTGCATAAACTTTTGATCCGTGCTGAAAGGGTCCAAATGGTTGGTGGGCCACACGGTTGGTGTTGAGGATCAACGAGCTACACATAATGAATGATTTGTACCCTCGAATGGGGCCATTCTGCTTTTGACGTGGGATTGGAAGATGTCGCCTCCCCGGTGTGCTGACCTTGTGTCTCCCTCCCTCCCAGACCCCCAGTGCCTGGTCCGAAGACGCCCCAGCGAAGAGGCCCCTGGGCGGGCACAAGCGGTCTGCGTCCTGGGGCAGCGCGGAGCACCTGAGAGAGGCAAGCGACTCTAAAGTATTTCTCTACCGACACACAAGTGCTACTAATTTGCTCAACCCTTTTACTGTGCCCAGCGGTACGCCTAGTGCCAAAACCTCTCCTATCATGTTCTTTCTGCCGGTCTTTTGTTACCGTCTTTGCTACTCTATGATCCTTTCGGTAATTTCTCATTTTTTTTCCCCGTTTCATTTGGTCCTCCATTTTGAAAATGTTAGCTCCGGTGAGGCCCAGCTCTCACTCTCCTCTCCCCTCTACTCTGCCCCCAGGTGGCCAAACTGAGGCATCAGCTGCAGAAGCGCTCCCGTCATGTTGCGCCCAGCGTGGGCTGCCAGCACCACCAGCACAACCACCCCCCCCTCGCCGGCCAGGCAGCGGGCATCACACAGGTAACCCACCCCCCACCCTCACCACCCTATATCCGTGGGGAGATTTAAATATAGCATATACTGTGATGTAGACCGCAAGGCTTGACATGGAGAAACACACTGGATTGTATTTAGTTGTACTCTTACCACCACAACCACTGTACAGAGAGAATGGACATGCCATTTAAATCGAGCGCACACTCTGTGTATATATATATATATATATATATCTTAAACAATATAGTGTGATCATTGTTATTGTCATACTATTCACAAATGAAACCCTTACACACGGGTGTGTCCCTTGATTATAGAAATTCACTTTGCTACACGGAAATAGTCTGTGTATTTGCCAACTTAATCCGGGCCCCAATGTTTTTTTATTCCGTCCGACTACTTCCCCTTTAATAGGAGTGTGTCACTACTTCTCCATTAATGGTAATGGCGTCACCACTCCTCCCTTTGATATGGGTTGCCGTGTTCTCCCCAGACCATCCCGCTCAACAGGCTGGCCTCCAGGATGCGTCGCAGCGTGGAGGGACTGAACCTGGAGCTGGAGGAGGTGTTTGTGTCTGAGAAGTCGGACGAGCAGGTAAAGAACCGACGTCCGTCCGTTTCCGGACCCTGAACCTGACCCCCCCCTCCGTCCTCCGTCCTCCTTTCACACGTGGTGTCATGTGACCTCCTGCTCCGCTCCTCACCCCTCTCTCCCCCGTTCCTCCCCAGATCCTGGACATCCCGGACGGGCACCGGGCGCCCGTCCCCGCCCTTCGGTGCAGCAGCGGGTCCCAGAGCGAGCCCTCCCCCACCCCTATGGACCCCTCGCTGTCCCCGTCCCCCTCCCCCTGTGCCCTGGACCCCTCACTGCTCTCCCCCCAGCACTCCCCCTGTCCCATCGACCCCTCCCTCCTGTCCCCGGCCCACTCACCCGGCGCCCGGGCCCGGCCAGGTCAGAGAGCCGCCTCCTCCCCCGCTCTGACGGGCGCGTTTGTTCTTCTGCGTCGTGCGGCTTTACCTGACCCACCGGAGCCCGTGCCCTTTCTTTTTGTAGATCCCGCAGAAGGCGAGAATCCCCGGCCCTCCGTGTCCACCTCGCCGCCGCCCCCGTTCGACCTGGACCTGACCCTGCTGAAGCCCTCCTCGTCGCCCCACGTCTACAAGACCTACTCCTTCCAGAGGCAGCCCCCCGAGGGATGCGAGCGGGTCCGCGCCTGCGACGAGGCCACGTGAGTCACAAGACCGGGATTCGATAGAGAGATACCTCATTCGACCCCTTTGGGGAAATCAGGTATCAAGGAGGTCACAAAGTCAGTCAGACCGTACAATTGACAAACAACAGAATGGACAAACAGTAAAAGTCAATAGAAAGTGAGCATTATTGCATATACTTGAAATTGCGTATAAAAAAGGATTATCCTTGATCGGTGGGTGTTGGCATCCTGAAATGACCCTGGTCACTCCCTCTTCCGCCCTCTCCCCCGCTCCTTCCCTTCTCTCTCCCCCCACTCTCTCTCCATCCCTCCGTCACCAGGTCTGCGTCAGCGGGGGAGCCCGTCGCACAAGCCAGCTGCCCCGACCCCAACAAGGTCAACTTCACCCCCCACGGTGGCTCTGCCTTCTGCCCCGTCAGCCTCCTCAAGCCCCTGCTGCCCTCCATGGATCTCCTCTTCCGGGGCCTGACGGTGTCCCCCGTCTCCGGCTGCCCCGGTCCGGTCGCCTCGCCCACCACCACGCAGCTGGGTCTGCAGTAGGGCTTCTACCGGAGACCGCCCGCCGCCTCTCGCGGCCTGGCCCCGTACACGGTCGCCCCGGCCGGTGGGGGGGGGACGAGGAGGAAGCGAAGACCCCGAATGCTTCTTTTTGATTCTTTTTATTTCAACACACCCCGCGTGTGTCCATCAGTCGTCGTCGCGCCGCGGCCGCTCCGACCGCCGTGCGCACGACGACCTGCGACAAAAAAATCATTTTCTAAAGTTGTGCGTCAGATCCACTTAGTTCGTAGATCTAGTGTTAAGTGTCCAAGGACATTATTACCTCAGTTGTGTTTTTTGTTGTTTTTTTTATCTGGCTGCTTGGTTCTTTGAGACGCCTTTCGTTGGATCGTTACTGGTGTGATCCCAGTATTCCCCCCCCCCCCCCCCAAACTAATGATCATGAGACTCGTGGGTGAAGTCCTTCTGTCCAGGAGGAGATGAAGAAGAGTGCTTGTTTCATATTACTGCATTTCTTACAAGGGGGTTTCTTTGTAACAGAAGAAAATAAAACAAGAGTATTGCAATATAATTTCGCTAGATGTAAAAAAAAATGAGACGGCATTCTGATAATGCCTCTTTTTAATATTGTTTTTGCTGCATATTAGGTAAGATTAAACACAATACCTAAAGCACTTAAAGAACATACAATAACTATCTTCACATGGTATGTTCAGACACAATTGATAAAGTATGTTTCGATGCCCTCACCGTTGAGTGACGGGTATAATTACTTGATGCATTTATTGTACTTTCAGAGAAGCTGTTTTTATTGACGTCCAGTTTGTTTCTCTTGTTTCTTTGTTTTTTTTAAACGATTTCTCTGAAGCTAAGGAAGCTGGTTGGGCCTATTTTGTACTCGGATAACAAGGAGGCTCTTTAGTTACTGGGTTCTGTTCTGTGTTCACCCTTTCATTGTTTCTAGTTGTCTCTTGGCAGAGTTGTACATTTCAAGGCAAACCGGCTATGGCTTCTTTACAGTGGCCTGCGCAAGATTGTATTTGCCGATCCATATTAACTAGCTTATAGGAATGCAATGATATTGTGTTTGGATTAGCCACTTAAATCGTCAGTGCCACCTAGCATCGGTTTTTCTATCACAGGTGCATTAGTTCCACATGTTTGCTGGTAGTCTTGTTCGAATTCCGCATTTAAGTGCTATGTGAGTACCGTTGATCATATCGATAATGACTGTTGTCTTCAGTTTAATCCTATGCAACACTTTCTTTGAACACGTTTTCAAACAATGCCAATATTCGAGCAGATGTACAATGAAAATGTGTGTCATTTGTTAATCTTTGTTTTTTCTGAAGGAAGGATGGTTATTCATATTAATATGAATTTGTTTTCATTGTTACATTATTCTTCAAATAAAACCAAAAATGAGTTATTGATTCTAAAATTTGTCAGAACAGTGTGATGGCCAATCGATACTGCTGCTTCTCATTGTTGTCATCCTTTACTTGACACGTGTTTTTTGTATTTGTTTGTGATGCTACGCCCTCCCTTACACTCCGGGCTCTCTGATTGGCCGGAAACGGTTATCTTTTGTCGTATTTGGACCAGTGACATTTCTCCACATTTTAAGCCCACGCAACGTTCTAACGTGGGGGCCTCAAACGAGCGTATAGTAGCCTTTACACTGCCGTTTCATATAACCAAAGCACAACATTATTTAATCCCAATTCCCAACACCTTTCCATCCAAGTTGTCTAGAGAACAAGGGATGTGTAAGTGTAACTATTGTGTATATAATAAAATATAGACCCAGTCTCCGGTTTTAACTGTCACTCGGGCCAGGCCCTCAGTGCGGGCTCCTCGCCGCCTCGGGGTCCTTCCCCATTCCCGCTTTGACGCCCTTTCTTCGCATTTCCTTCAATAAAAACACAACCGACCCCACGTGATGTCGGGTTCACACCGATGACGTAGAGCTGCTTTGGACGGAACTCTAATCCAAATGTTGATCCGAAAAAATGGCATTTGATTCATAATGCATTAATAGTTTATATGCAACGCAATAAACCCTGTGGTACGATTTGGGGTGTAGTGATCGGGATTGATGAAAACGGGAGTGAGTGGCTGTCTGAGGTGCTGACTCCTACCGGATTGTCATTGTGTGTCGGTGGTAAACCGGGAGATATCCGTGTTCGTGACATCGGCTATAGTGGAGCGGGACGCGGTGCCGAGGGGCGCAGGCAGCGGGACGGTATCGGTGTCTATACCCGGACTGAGTGACAGCATGGCTGCAGGGAAGGGAGACAAGTCCGGTGCCTCGGCAGTGCTGCAGAATGAGCGCTTACGGTTCATCGTGTGCTTCCTCGGGGTCTTCGTCTGTTATTTCTATTATGGTATACTACAAGAGACTATGTGAGTATTGATAAGCTCCCTGCCATATGTTGGTACATTTCAGTACCAGTATCATTATGTAGTATTAATAAAACTGATACTGCACCGGGTTGTATGGTTGGACGCACTGACTGGATTTACAATGCACGATTTCTTGAATACATTCTGCATGTAAGGAGTCTATATTGGAATAATGTGCAATCGTGAAAGGTTTCCAAATGTCTAAATGTCAGGACTCAGATGGCATGCTCATGCCTCAGTCCCTAGATGGACCGCGGCCGTTTCGGGTTACAACACTGCTTTACAGTCCTACCCCAGCAACCGTCTCTTTTATGTAATTTAAAATTTCTTTTATGTATTTTAAATTATTACACAACTGTGTGTTCGTCCTTTTCTTTAATGCATACCTCAAACGCTGCTACCCAACAGCTACCTGTGTCCAACCGACCGATTGTTAACGGCATTGAGTTATTCTTTTGATGCAGCACTCGAGGGGAATATGGACACGGGGAGAAGAAGGAGAGCTTTCGATTTGCACAGACACTGGTCTTCATTCAGTGCATCATCAACGCTATTTTTGCCCGGATCTGTAAGTATACTTAAATGTATACTTAAAAGTCTCAAAAGGCTTCCCCACCACTAAGGTGTGCTTTAATGTGACTACTACAACTCTTAATACTATACACACTATACAATTAAATGTATATGGATCATTTCATTGGTTCTTGTTTTATTTGTATTTTTTTTTATGTCTTCTCTTCGTCAGTGATCCAGTTTTTCGAGGGCTCCCGGGCAGACCACACTAAGAGCTGGCTCTATGGCCTGTGCTCGCTCTCTTATCTGGGAGCCATGGTTTCCAGTAACTCCGCTCTGCAGTACGTCAACTACCCTACACAGGTGCGTATGTCCTTCAAATAGACACGGCGCGGGGATCCAATGTAGCTGGCCAGGACTCGGCCTTATGCATTGACTCCGTATTGTAGTCTTATCTAATACAATATCTGATTTCAAACAGGTGTTGGGGAAGTCCTGCAAGCCTATACCCGGTAAGTCTCTCACTCAGGCTTTCGCTCTCGCTCTCTCTTGCCCTCTCTCTGTCTCACTCTCAGTCTTTATAATTTAAATTCTGAGTCATAAAGCAATAGCTTGGTTTCATAACTTGAAATTTGTGACCTGGTTATTTCACATGGCACCGGTGCATGTGCCAACGTGTGCTGGATTACATCACCGTGCCCTTTCCTTCCTTAGTATCAGGACGTTTCTTCTCAGATTGGTTATCTACCTGGACACACACACACACACACACACACACACACACACACACACACACACACACACACACACACACACACACACACACACCTCCCTCAAGGTTCCCTGACTTAGAAGCCATGGGGAAATCTGCCTAGTAGAGACGTCGATAATAATTCCCCTTTCACTTCAAATCTGTCATTTCCGAACGTGTCTCCCATCAGTGATGATCCTGGGCGTGACGATACTCAGGAAGAGGTATCCCATGGCCAAGTACCTGTGTGTGCTTCTGATTGTGAGCGGCGTGGCGCTGTTCCTCTACAAGCCCAACAAAGGGGGCGCCTCCACAGATGAACACCTCTTTGGGTTCGGCGAGATCCTGCTGGTGGGTGTGACCCCAGACTTTATTGACCTACATTTCCGTTGTCATCCGTTTTATCTTACCGCCTGCTCATGTGGAGAGGTAGGATGCACAGTGCCTTGGCTATGCGTGATCTTATAGAGAGCAAGAGATTCACAAGGGACCGTTTCACATGCTGTTCCCCCACCGCCTGCCCTAGCGCTACCTTTGCACGTTGTTGGTTAGCGAGCCGTGTTCGTTTCCTTCCGCACCATCGGCACTTATCGGCGCATCGTTAAATGTGCAGCCGTAACGCTCTAGTAACTGTCTGCTGTTGCTTTTTGTTTCTGCTGAAGCTACTCTCCCTGACCATGGACGGGCTGACCGGCGTGTTTCAGGATCACATGAGGACTCGCTTCCAGACCAGCGCCTACCATATGATGCTCAACATCAACCTGTGGTCCACATTGGTGCTGGGGCTAGGTGGGTTTCCTCCTGCTGTGTTTAGTATCCAACAAGGGTTTTCTTCGCTGTTGTTTGGTTATATCACCGCTGTGCCCTATACCTGCACCAATTCGATTTTCTCTGTGGAAATCAGCAGCCTTTGTGATGAGGGGGGACGGGTGTAGTGACGGTTCTTATTGAGACGGTTCAAACAGAAACCTCCCTTATTGAGAGGTTTCAATTTGCCACTAATGATTGAAGCTAATGATGTGGTACTCGCTCTACTACTTGCAGTGGTGCTGTGGACCGGTGAGATTTGGGAGTTCCTGAGTTTCACTGAACGCCACTCCAGCATCTTCTACAACATTCTCCTGTTTGGATTGACCAGCGCGTTGGGCCAGGTACATCTATCCGTACATGCTAATGTATAATCGGTAAACAACGGTCTGTGATCAAGACGCTGACTTCCTGAGATAATAGTCTTGCTTCCTCCACCTAATTTCTTCATCTGTGTGTCCTTGTCCCCACAACAGACCTTCATCTTCATGACGGTGGTGAGCTTCGGACCGCTCACCTGCTCCATCATCACCACCACCCGCAAGTTCTTCACCATCCTGGGCTCAGTCCTGCTGTTCGGAAACGTCATCACGTCCATGCAGTGGGTGGGCACGCTGCTGGTGTTCCTCGGTGAGGAGACTCGCGGCGTGCAGGCGACATGACCGCCGTGCTGGGAGGCTCACACCGTTTGGTTTAACTGAACTTTGGGGATTCATCCAGAGCATGTTACTTGCCTATTTTGATTTCATTTTATTTGTAGATGGTGAACGATTTCTTTTAAAACCATTCATATATATATATATATACCTTTTTTATTTTACATGTACATAGCTCAATCCAGAATTCCGATTGTGCCGTGCATTTAGATTTACATTCAGGTCATTTAGCAGAAGCTTCTATCCAAAGAGACTTACAATTGTTCAAATTGTCAGAAGAAAGAAACACAATATATCGCTGTTGGTACAGTAATGTCCATAGGAACAAATACCAAGCACTTGCGTGCGTGGTCTCGTTTATAACCTCCTAACCACATCTTGCTTCACTTTCAAGGTCTTGGCTTGGATTCAAAGTTTGGCAAGACCCCGAGAAAGCCAACGCACTGAAGAGCATCTGCAGAACTTGGAAGGCAACATTTCAGGACAAATGGACCTTAGTAGCCAGAATCACACTTCCAGCACCAAATTGTTAATTATTTTTCTGTTAGGAATCCTCTATTTCCTCTCTGTTCCTCTAACCTGCTCTTGACAGGTTTTATGTGCAACCTAATTGTAATGAAGAAATATATATTTCAACTCCGCCCTATGCTGTGTCTGTACTTGCAATATGTGAAAAGAAACTTGTACGAGGATAAGCCCGGTGCTGTCTACAATTCTCACAATCTCATGGAATCATAGAGAGCAGAACACTTAGTGTGGAAGAACCAAGGTGGAACAGAAAATGGGGTCCTTGTTGATGTTGCCTCCCAGTCTTTCCTTCAGGATGGACGGCTGCTGTTTAAAACAAGGCAAAGGAAACATCAGCCAACACGTTTGCCTGGTGAATTTATGATTTAGACCATACCTGGTTTACATTTATTCTTTTTTTTTAACATTCACATTGACAGAAAGAGCTTCTGAAAAACATTGAAGGAGTTGTCACCAATAAAAAGTCCCTGAAGATCTATATTACATATTTGAAGTTGAAAGTAGATTGCAATTTATAAAGCCCATCATTGAATGTAGCCTTTTGTGTCATGTGCATTGTTGATGTTGAATTAGTTTGACATTTCATATGTGAAAAAAAAGAAAACAATCATAAAAGGGAAATTTTCTTATTTTAATCCAGCCATTGCAATGGTTTTCTTCATTGGATTGTACTGTATTTATTCATGTCAAACAGTGACGCCTGCTTTCATGTCGAGATTTGACAGCTACTATGAGACTCAAAATAGTCGGCCTATTTTAAGGGCGTTGGAGCCGATTGTATAGGCGTAATGCTATGTAATTCCATTATATAAATTGTTTGAGGATTCTCGTTCTTACAATTCTGATAGAAGGTTTTAACAACTAAATTATGAAAATATTTGCATATAACGGAATTATTAATAGGGGCCACCATCAAGCATGTCTGAACCCCTATAGAGCACAAGTACACATCAATGCACCTTCAGTGCTGGTAACGTGTCAAACTTGTTGGATTTTTGAACCACTAAGGGACGCAAATGACTCGAATGGATTATTTTTACGTTTCGCGCTTTTCCTTTTGACCCTGCCCCTCTGCCGTAGTGGTACATAGACCAGCCATTACAGGTGCAAATCGTGTTATTGTACATATTGGGAGAGCTAACAAGGACAGCAAACATGTTGGCCACAGTCAGCAAGCAGCTTAGGAGCCATCCGGCGGTGAGTATAGTTTGCAAATAAAATACCTATAACGTATGTAGACTAATATGAAGTCTTTATTTGACAAACGACCCTCGCTAGGGAGGCTTTAGCACCGCGCCCGACGCTAGCGTCGAGGCTACCTGGCTAGCTAGAGGTCAACACTTGACCCGTTCATTTCCGGATTTCTACAATTGCCTCTCGGATTATGTATATGAATTAAAGTGTCGAATCGTTCAATTGGACGTGTCAGAAACTCCTAAACGGCAGAGGAAACCTGTAGGCCTGTACGCTATGTGTTCAGGGATTGACCGCAGTAGCCGCTGGTTAGCCACCGGGACGCTAACTGACAGGCTGCGTGCCGACCCGGACACAAGTCGCACATTTTACCCACGTTTGTATTATTTCGTGGAAACCAACCGATGTCGACTTTTTACATTTTTAAAGTTCGATTTTAAAAGCGCAAGGCACATGGTTATATCTGACACTCAAGGACGAGAGAGGTGAGGCGAGGACAAGGGTGCCGTGTGACGTCGACCTACGGGAACCTTCCATTTAATTCTCTTACGGACGTTATTACATAACGTGTACTTGGGTGGCTGTATAAATGTAAACTTTTAACAACCAAATATCACTTTGAACAGTTTTGCATGTTATGTCCGAGAGATCACCAACTCCGCGTTGCATGTCGAAGTTTCTTCCTTGATATTTCAGGGACTTTGTTTTCGTGCACTTTACGGGGCTAGGGTTAATGGTTGGCACCGTGTGACTGATGTTAATAACTGTTATTAATCGTTCTAATGCACTTTATATCCTTTCCCACAGCTGATCCCCCTCTTCATCTTCATCGGTGGAGGCGCTGCCATGTCCATGATGTACCTGGCTCGTCTTGGCATGGGCCCCCATGTCTGGTAGGCCTGCTGACCTCTCTCTCCTACACTAATCATCCAACCTCTCTCTCCTACTTAAATCATCAAACTCCCACTCCAATCATCCAACCCCTCAATCCTACACCAATCATCAAACCCCTCACTCCTATACCAATCATCCAACCTCTCACTCCTACACTATCATCCAACCCCTCACTCCTACTCCAATCATCTAACCCCTCACTCCTGCGCCAATCATCCAACCCCCACCACGATTCATAAAGCAGAGAAGGCCGATTTCAGGGAAAGATGGCTACATACTTTATGCATGGGATGCCGATCACATTAACATCAGGACAGCCTGATGTCTCTAAGCGATGCACTGACACCGATGGCGTGACTTGTATTGACTGCATCTCCCTCTGCAGCTGGGATCGCAAGAACAACCCTGAGCCATGGAACAAAATGGCGCCAACTGATCAGCAGAAGGTGAGTTCCGCTGACCCCCCCCTATCCTTCACCCAGTGACCTGGTGTGCACTGGAATGTCATGAAACTTTTGCACAATTCCGATTATGTTTTGACCAATCATGTTGCTGGGGCGGAGCTGTGAGATTCATCTCACTGGCGCGTGGGACTCCTCAAATCACATTCAAATCTTTACCGGGTCACCTATAGTGTAGAAGACATGGCTGGGGATATTTCACCATTGTTGAATTACACACTTTCAAAGTAGTCCATACATTTTTTTTTTTTTTTTTTATTGAAGCCAAATCCCGTCCCATATTCAAATATAATAAAATCCTAATTATGGGTCTGTTGAATGACATGGATTAAAAAGAATAATGCTAAAATAATATACAGATATGTATCCAGCTGTTCTGACCTTTCTATAAAACATAAAATAAAATAAATAAAAAAACTTGATTATTTTTGTTTTGTGATCGTTGGACGCTAAAATCGAGATCGAAATGGGATAAATGGCCCTACCACTTGGTCTTCTCCCCATGTTCTCTGGCCATGCTTTCACCCCCTGGCAGCGGGCGCTGGTCCAATGTTCATATGTTCATAGTGTCTTGTTGGCTATGTGTGATTTTATAGAGAGCAAGAGATTCACAAGGGACCGTTTCACACGCTGTTCCCCCAACGCCTGCCCTAGAGCCACCTGTGCATATTGTTAGTTAGCCCGCAATGTTCATTTCCTTCCTTATTATCTTATCGGTACACTATCTGCTTTCTATTCAGCATGTGGCTCAGGTTGTAGAGCGGGTTGGCTGGTAACCAGAAGGTTGCTAGTTTGATCCCCGGCTCCTCCTGAGTGTCGAGGTGTCCCTGAGCGAAGACACCTCACCCTCACTTCTCCTGAGGGGCTGTCTTGTCGCCTTGCGTGGTTGACACCGCCGTCGGTGTATGAATGGGTGAATGTTAGGCGCTTGGAGGGACCACTGGTTAGAAAAGCGCTGTATAAATGCAGTCTATTTACCTTGTATCATTTATTCCCATCCCCCTCCAGTTCTACACTGTGAACATGGACTACAAGACGCTGAAGAAGCACGGACCCGACTTCTAAATACCACCCGTGGTCTCCGCTGGGCGGGTCCTTTGCCGAGCCAATCGGTTCCGTCTGCACAACCACCCTCCCTCCCCCCCCCCCCCCCCCCGTACTCGTCCTCTCATCTTCACCCTCATTCCCTCTGGGGGGGGGGACCCGCCCACCATCAGCCTTTCTGTTCCTCTGGGTGCTTTTTGGTTCTTCTGGGGTTTGCTCATCACATACCTTTTTGACTCTGAACCATGTCATCAATTCAAATTTCTCATGGTTGTTAATAAAAGAGGAGGTTTATCTCCAATGTACAGGGAACAGATTGTCTTGGTTTTTTGTGAGTAGTGGGCTTATTTATTTATTTGGGAACGGAAACCCGTCTGTAGTGTCAAGGGTCATGTGCAAAACCCTAGGATCTTAATCCGTTTTTTTCAAATAATATATTGCTATGTTTATTAAGACATTACATGTGACCATCGTCCAATAACTAGTTTTTGGCCTCACCACTTCTTGAATATAAACGGTATGGTGCAGCATGACAGGAACACCAGTGAAATATGGCGCCCTCTGTTGGCGATTGTTCAAGTCCAGTAGCGTTAATGCCGCATTATCAACACATATGCAACAATACGTGCGGCCTTGTTGCCGTGCCAGTGCCAGTTGTACGTTGGTGCGTGCCAGTGACAGAACGAGTTGGTTTCCTGTGATCACAGCTTTCGTGCGAGAAAAATTAATGAAAGACACGTTTGCACACAGTCGAAAAGGTTGAGCTATAATTGACTGGAATATAGCAATAAGCACTTGCAACGAACAGCACTGGCTTTTTTTTTTTTTTTTTGCTTTTGCGTGCGTGTTTCCTCTTATAGAATGCCATCACTCTGCCAGATGAGTTTGTAAATGTCAACGGGTCACAATCTGTTCATTCCTCCAGCCCTGGAAAAGGCGACGAGGATAAGCAGCCGATGCACCGCAGAAAATGTCAAGGAGACCTTAATGTTTGAATAGAAGCCCACGCTGAGAACGTAATCCTCCACAGAAGTTTATTGGTTCTTGTGTAGCTTTAACGGATTAGTTTAAAGTTAACTTGATATGTTTTTTTTTCTTCTGCTTGTTCGTGCTTCTATTTTTGCAGGTTTAACTTCCTGCTCTTCTCTTGATAAAGGAACGCATGAGGCAGAGACCAAAACTGGATAAGCTTTGATTGGATAACTGTTATTCCAGAGATGCCTTTAGGATGGACTTAGCAACACCATATATAGTTGTTAATGTTAACATTTCTTAGTAGGCCATATACCATATGTCATATTGGGTATTTTAATACATTAAATAGTTATCCGTGGAGGGCCTTTTACTCAATATTTTAGCTTATGTTTTATGTCTATACTTAGATGATTTGACTACTCTCAAATGTTTTGACAAATTACTTGAAGATCATAAAGGCTTGAGGTCTTAGGTCATTTATGGGTGTTACAGCTCAATTACTTGATGTGTAGAAGGTAGCCTCGATTTTTTTGTCAGTAGACTTCTTTAAAATATTTCTGGCTTGTTACTTTGAGAAAATTAGGAAATGAATATAATCTTGAGTCCTATCAGTTATTACTTCACTGCTCAGACTTGAAAAGTGTAAGGGCCTTCCGCCACCACTAGGGTGGCGGAAGAACAACAACTGACGGGGTTAGAGTGCATCGTGGCGTGGGATCATAGGGGTGGTGGTCACACTTAACTAATTACCATAAGATGACTCGATTGCAGATAGGCCTACAACAGTGGATAATTATGGTAAATAAAGTTAATAAAGTAAATAATGCTGTTATCCTTGGTCAAAACAATCACACAAAAATAAATGTATGATCGTTTCGATCGTTGAGCTATAAGATTACAAACATCGTACGCTTTTGCTTGATGAAGACCTAATTATCATCAGCTAAATACATATTTTTTATTTAGGTCTCTAGTAGTTGACCAAACACCGTGACGCCTACCTTGAATACAACTACGGATTCATCTGGGTCTGAAGATTAACATTTGGGATAATGTAAGTAAACAACGCACACAAATACATAAACTAGGTAGCCCATTCATTTTTTGATATTTTAATGAGGAAACCTTGCATATATAATTCCGTATTACGAGGCTACAGGCGTACCTCTCAGTTTATGTTGGGGAGTTGAAGCTAATTCTCTGAGCAAAGGTGGCATGTAAAATGTAAATGATTGTTTGGCAACACAACACATGGCGTGAAATGGGTTTTACTGATGTGTTTTAAACAATGACACCGACATCTTAACTTCGTCTTGAACTGTAGCAAGGGACAGGGTTTCTCTAAGTGGTTGTGCTGTCATTTTTGCTAACATCATTTATTTACATTAACGAATGACACGTGGAAAAACCCACAGGCCTTTACAAACTCTTACCTCTGTTAATCAGGAGCCTCTGTTCCAGCTGTGTCTGATCCTCCCTCGGCCCCGATCCCTGTGCACCCCACTGACATCTGGTTGCGTAGCCACGCCCCCTTGCCACTGGAGCATTTGACCCAAATCGTTATCTTATGTCCTTCATTGTATTGACCACAAGAACATTTTGTGCTGCTGGTCAGTCTGTAAGTCAGAGTGAAGTTATGCATGTCCTTTGCTGTCTCTTTGCATATTTACATGGATATGTGTTTGAGTACCACTTCAGAAGACCCGAACCGAAAATGGTAAATGCAAAACACTGAGGACTGCAATGAGTGTCGCGTTCTGTGAGAGAGTTGGAAAGAGAGAGAGCTGAAAAGAGCAATATTTCGAAACCAATCAGGGTAGAGCTGCACTATTTGTCAGAAATGAGCCAGTAGTGGTCTAAAATCAAAATAGCCTCATATATAGGCAGCATCAGAAGTCGAAACCTGCAGTGTCACACCATATTTCCCTCACTCGTAGCTCTGGACACCTTTTCTAACAAATTAAACTCATAATAGCTCGGAAATGTTCATAAAGTACTTCTAATGCAGGGCGGGCAATGTTTTTTTTGTTGCAAATTATACGGGGACACTTTGAGGCGTTTGAGGCAACATTTAAGGGATGGAACAGAGGCTACACAACGCTGGTGTTGTGATTCCTACCAGAGCAGACACCGCTAATAAACTGTCGTCTTCAATATTCTTTTGATGGATGAAAAAAAAAAACAACAGCAATAAAAAAAAATAACATCAGACCACAGTTCAAATTGTCCTTGGCAACTATGTTTGGATTACATTTTTTTCTCTCTCCCTCCTCTTGTATCCATGGCAGGAAAGCAGGTCAAAATTTAAATAGCTGAAAATAGAGCATCTGCCTGGGTCTTGTCAGTCAGAAGCGGGTAATGAAATATGGAAATTGGGGCGCTCTTCAAAGAGACGCGGGCCTTCCAAGTCGTCCCGGGTCTCCGGCAGCCCCCCCTCCCCACCCCTGAATCCCCCCCCCCCCCCCCCCCCCCCCCCCCCCTCCCCCCCCAACGATGCTCTCGCCCTAGCACCCCGCCCCTCTGCAAGGCGTGCTACATTTCCAGGTGCGGCGAGTGCGGCCCGCGCCGCCAGCCGTGCCAGCTCGTTAGCGCTCACAAGCTGGCAGATACGGCAGCTGGCATCATTAAACTTCAAACCGTCTACCGACCCGGGGCGCCGCCGCGGGGAGACGCCATGCGCTCGCACGCCAGCCAGCAGCCCATTAGCACCAAGCTAGCACCGGATAGCATCGCGTCCACCCCCCCCACCCTCAGTGACCGACCGCACGCAGTCAGGGCTCTTCACCGCACGCAGTCGGACCCTCGGCCCCGGGCGGGCGGGGTGGGGGGGATACTCCACGGTATTTGTTCGGCGCCCGGTACCGGTGTGTTTGTGAGTCGTTTGGTTGCGTCGCCCCCCCCCCCCCCAATCCTGCCTTGGGTTTTTTGTATCGGGAGCGTCTCCCCTGGCGACTCTGCGCAGTGATTGAGTCATGAATTGTAATGGCCCGATTACTCTCTGAAAAAGCGTCCCTTTGGGTTTTGGTTAATGGCCGCCGGTAACTGGCTTTGGCGGTCCGGATAATAGAAAAGCGTTTGACAGTCGTCCCAAACAGCCCGGTCTCTGTGTTCCTTACATAATTGCTCTTTGCAAGAGAGGCTCAAGGAAATACCTTTTCCTGGGCTCTGCATCCTCAGAAGTCTCCTTCAAATGTCTCTCTATTCCCTCTCCGGGGGTTTCATCAATGAAGTGCACAACCCCCTCCCTCTTCATGTCCCGCTAGTTTAACTTGTCCACCCAACAGACCTTAGACGGCATTAGACGGCAGAGCCTCTAGGAAGCGTCGATGTGTTTCGACAGCACACTGTCACACCGCGCTCCTCTGTGGATCGAAACACACACACACACACACACACACACACACACACACACACACACACACACACACACACACACACACACACACACACACACACACACACACACACAAACCCCGTCCCAGGATCCGTGCCGTCTGCTTATTTAAATATCGCCAACTGGCAGTGAGAGCGCTAGTGCTTAGCAGGATTCCTTTACTGTACGGTGACTACAGAGCTGTGCTCCTGAACAGCCGAGCTCCATTAATGTGTGCTAAAGCTTCCTCTGGGAGTCGCCGGGGCATGCTGGGAAGAGAGGCAGCCCAGACCCTAGTCATAATTCAGCTGTGCTGCTAATGAACACCGATGTACACACACACACACACGCAGACTCCGACACATGCACAGACGCAGACAAAGAAACCCAGTCGGACACACACACACACCGATGTACACACAGACACACAGACACACACACACACACACACACACACACAGAAACACAGTCGGACACGCACACACACACACACACACACACACACACACACACACACACACACACACACACACACACACACACACACACACACACACACACACACACACACACAGAAACACAGTTGGACACACACACACACACTGCACGTAAAGCAGCTTTGTTGGAGCAGAAAGTGTAAATCCATAAAGCAAAACAATAGGGTTCTGGTTCTTATCGGCCCTGCAGCTAACTCCTCAGACTAGACTATTTCTGTTGTTGCGGATTTCTGCATTCATATAATTATCCCAGTGGAGGCAAAACACTTTTCGACCCTCGCCTCTCTGGCCTGCTCGTCTCCTCTTTTCCCAGTAATGAGTCTGTGTTTTGCTGTGGTAACAAATGAACGAGAGGTTAATGGCGAAGGCCAATAGGGCATCTGATTGGATCAGCCGCCTTGGGACTTCCTGATGAGCACGGCTTATTGTCAAGCCCCCCACGCATTGATTGCCCACGTCAACACAGACGGCAAGGTCACAAAGCCACGCCGTGATGGACTTCACCGGGACTTTCGCTCTCTAATCTATGAAAAAAACTCCAAGGACCCTGGGGAGTAAACAAGACATTTACATCAATGCGCACATCATCAATTCCGTCACCACCTCTGTATTTTTATCTCAGTATTTGCGTCTCACAAAAGCCTTATTTTCAGTGTCTTCATTTATTTTCATTGTGTGTACTTTCCTTCCTCTGGTGAGATTTCGGACTGTCTTTCAGAGAAATCCGGAAGACTTGTACCATTGCGATAGACGTGTCCTCATTGGGTCACCGCAAACACAGGTGGACGCTGTAATGCCCATCTCAGCCACCGGGAGGCAGCAGAGTGTTTGCGGCAGCAGACGCGGCGGGCCAGCACCTCTCTGTAAGCAGTTGACCCTTGCGGCAGGAAGGGACAGAAGCGGCCGCTCTCTCCGTGTTCCCCCTGGCCGGCGGCCCTTACATCGGGCAGCTGGAACGGGGCGGACTGAAGGAGCCGCGCTGGGGTCCGGAGCAGCACTCCATCTGTCTCCCTCCTAACTCCACTACAGAGAGGTAGAGACGGGCAGAACCAGAGACAGGGGCGCCCGCCCTCGCCAGCTGCCACTGCAGCCAGCATCTGCTCCGAGACAAGGGAACTTTCCTCTCCTTGCCATCTCGCTCTTGTTTGAAAGGGTAATTATTTTCCTCTTTGCGCTTTACCGCGTCGACTAATCAGTCAGCTCCTTGTGAATGCAGGGTTTTAGTGGTTATTAACCGCTGTTGCGATAAGGAAATGGTGGCTTTTGCTTTATTTGGATGACTGTGTGTATGATTGTACACAATATGGATTTAATGAAACCTCTGCCACTGAGTGGTGAGGTGTAGTTCCCGGGGTTCAGCACAGGGGGCGGTATAGCCTCTTGGAAGCCCTGACACAGAGCGTACAGAGCTGGAGCTCAGAGCATCTCTAGGGAGCCATACACAACATTTAACATGGAATACTTCTTTAGCCTTAAAAAACAGCTAATTAAAATAAATACATGGCCGGGACAACCCCTCCGAGTTATAGTGTGCAAAAGTTACTTTAAATAGGAGACTCAACGTTTACAGTAAACTGCACAGTGCTGTATTCATTTAAAGTCATTTATATTCATTTTTGCAAAGTTGCAAGTATGCAAAACAATTGAAGTCATTGTAATGTGCTGTATAAGATCCACGTTTATAGTAGCAGCTGGTCTAGCTCATAGTCTTAGCTGTAGTTTGGCCTTTATGATGTTGATTGAAGATAATTTATGCTGTTATTGATTCAATAAACCATCAGTGATTCAGGTCGTGGAAGGTCTCTCCGAGCTCTGTCTGCATGCGTTGGCTTGTGCATTCAATGATGCACCTGTGTGTCTCCTGTGAACGTCCCAACACACACCGTGTAACATCCCCCTCCCTCTGCCTTCGTGCCCTTCTCACTCCCTGTCTCCTGGAGCTCTGCTATTTGATGTCAAGTACGAAGGAGAATCCGTGAAGGAAGGGTGCATTTATTTATTTCCCCCTCTCGAAGGACACATTGTGATGTTCGGTTTGCTTGTCGGTAGAGAGAGAAATCTCACAAAATCGCATTTCCGCTCAGACAAAAAAACGTCTTTTCACAGTCAAATGGGGAGATATATCAACGTTTTCTGAGCAGATATCTGGGGGGTTGCCCTCGCTTGGTTTCTGAACAACATGTCTCTCTTGGAACTTGCGTCTCATCCCCGTAAAACATCATTGGGCGCCTAATACAAGGACGGCGCGATTAGTAGGCTCATAATGCTCTCTCTTGATTGGTTTGCGCTGGAACATTAGCTCCATGGAAGCTTGTTATTTGTATATTCTGCCCGCTGGGTTTAATCTAGCTCTCAGCGGACTCCAATGTTCACCCGTTCTTGATGATTGGCCGGAATAAATGTGTTGTCGCGTCTCCTTTTATCAGTGACCCGCGTTGTTTGTTTCCAAAGCCACCATCCACTCTCTTATGAAAATGCATTAAGGTAGAAAATGACACATAAAAACATAAAACAAGGACAATATGTTTTTTTCCCACCTAACTAAAAGGTGGAAACGGGCTCTTATATAGTGATGGCCGCGTGGATGTGACTCAGTTATAATAGGTTCATGGTCATCGGCTCAGCAGAAGAAAAAAAAAGGTGTTATTTTTAGCGTCCTCTTTAGATCCTATAGCAGGACTTCTATGTTTCTTATTAGAGGTAAATTATGATCATTGTTTTGTTATAGTTTACTTTCCGGGTAACAGAGGTGGATATGGTCGGGAAAAGCGTAACCAGCTTTTATAAAACAGAATTAAACACAATTATTAATTATTAAATCTGAATGCTGTACAGATCACTCAATAGAGTCCTCATATTGACTAAACACTTAAAAAGAATCAAACATCCACTACAAACATACAGAAAATAAACAAAAATCCAGAATGAGTGACCGCAAACTGGCTGTTGGAACCGTCGTCATGGCAACCAACAGTTAGATCGAGGTAATATCGTTGTGCTCGCTGTGAAACAGGTGAAACCGAGGCTACTATGAGGAGCCTCACTTCTTCATAACCTGAACCAAATATTATGAAGTCTAACAAAAATCTTCCCAAAATGAACAAACTCAATTTCACATTTCCCAAACTGCTAAAAATACCAAAATAAAATAATTACTCCTTCTCTAAGAAGATTTAAATACAGCACAGCTGTCTTGGGAGTTTTTATGTGCACACTATCTACCAGTGTAGATATTTATATTTGAGAGATGGGGGGGGGAGAGAGAGAGAGGGCGAGAGAGGAAGTGGGTAAGAGAGAGAGGGTGAGGGGTTGAGAGAGAAAATAGGGCAAGAGGGAGAGAGAGAGAGAAAGAGAGAGGGTATGTGGGGGGGGGGGGGGGACAGGGTAGGTGTATGGGAAAGAGAGAGTTGGGAGAAAGCAAGAGAAAAAAGGGAGAGAGAGGGGGATTGTATGGGGGAGAGAAAGAGAGAGAGAGAGAGAAAATGAGAGGGAGAGAGAGACCTGTCTCAGTCCAGGGGATCAATGCAAACGTCGTCCTCCAGCACACAAACAAACAAGCATTGTATCGATTGAGACACTCCTCTCCATATGAAGGAACTACTCATCAAACTGCCTCGGTTCAGCTCAGCAGCATCTGGTCCGCGGTTTAAACCCCCCCTGACCAATCGGCGGAGCCGTCTGCATGCTCGCAGTCGCTTACCGATAGCTTGCCTTATAAATAATAGTATTATCGATAGTAATACAATCCACATGTTGTTGTTGTTGTGTTGTCATGGGGATTTTTGTGTGAGTGCAACGCAAACAACCAGTGGGAGAGTGTGTAGTGGTGTACCGTAGGCACACACGTGCCATATTTACACAGTTGTGTTGAAGACAGATGCGCCAAATCTCCCCTCTCAGCCTCCACGCTGTAAGGGATGTAATCCCATTACTGGATATTGTCTTCATTTGTCTCGGGCGCTTCCATCACCAGGGGTGAGTGACACCTTCAACCCCCCCCCCCCCCCCCCCCCCCCCCCCAGACCCGGCTGGAATTAGGAAACAATCGCACCATTTAAAAAATATTGATTTTAGTGGTTATGTCACACTTCTGTAATTATCGTTCATTTTGTCTGCGCCCGAATGAATGAACCGATTTGAGGTTCTTCGAGATGCCTGCGCCCGAGATATTAATAAAGTTTGATTTGACTTGACTTTGAAGGCGGCCATTTTGTACTTCCCCCGACCCCACTGACCCAACGGACGACCGAAAGAAAGTAAATGTACAAGAGCGACATTTTGAGATAAATAGCGAAATAGAGGTTACGTGCTGAGGAATTATTTTTGCGGCGGGAAAGTTAATGATTGGTTTCTACGCCAACCCCGACTGGCGTCTGACAGAGAGCTGTCGACCGAGGTGTCTGGGCAGGAAGCTTCTGTTATTAATACTACGCCAGTGGCTTAGTTTAGGTGTTAACTGTTCCTCCCTCGCTCTCTTCAAGACGCCTGTCTCTGCTTTGGAGCATATGCGTCTGCACGCACACGCGCGCACATGCACATACACACACACTGTCTGTCTGTCTGTCTATCTCTGCCTATCTCTATCTCTCTCTCTCTCTCTCTGCACACACACACACACACACACACACACACACACACACACACACACACACACACACACACACACACACACACACACACACACACACACACACACAATGTGTTGTGGGTATTACTCTCTCACAAACAAACACACACACACACTGTCTGTCTGTCTGTCGGTCTCTCTCTCTCTCTCTCTCTCTCTCTCCCTCTCTCTGCACCCGGCGCTTTCTCTGCACACACACACACACACACACACACACACACACACACACACACACACACACACACACACACACACACTGTCTGTCTGTCTGTCTGAGCACACACACTGTCTGTCTGTCTGTCTGTCTGTCTGTGTCTCTCTCTCTCTCTCTCTCTCTCTCTCTCTCTCTCTCCCTCTCTCTGCACCCGGCGCTTTCTCTGCACACACACACACACACACACACACACAGTCTGTCTGTCTGTCTGAGCACACACACTGTCTGTCTGTCTGTCTGTCTGTCTGTCTGTGTCTCTCTCTCTCTCTCTCTCTCTCTCTCTCTCTCTCTCTCTCTCTCTCTCCCTCTCTCTGCACCCGGCGCTTTCTCTGCACACACACACACACACACACACACACACACACACACACACACACACACACACACACACACACACACACACACACACACACACACACAATGTGTTGTGGGTATTACTCTCTCACAAACACACACACACACATACACACACTGTCTGTCTGTCTGTCTGTCTGTCTGTCTGTCTGTCTGTCTGTCTGTCTGTCTGTCTGTCTGTCTGTCTGTCTGTCTGAACACACACACTGTCCGTCTGTCTCTCTCTGCATACGCACGCACACACACACACAATGTGTTGTGGGGTATTACTCTCACACACACATGCACTCTGTCTGTCTGAGCACACACACACACACACACACTGTCTGTCTCTCTGTCTGTCTCTCTCTCTCTCTCGCTCTCTCTGTCTGCATACACACACACACACACTCACACACACAATGTGTTGTGGGGTATTACGCAAACACCCCCCCCCCCCCACACACACACACACACACAGACAGGCGCTCACACAGCCCCACAGAACACCCTGTTGTGGGGACGCGGTGTGCGCTCAGGTGAAGCCCCAGGGACCCACTGTCCCCTACTGTCTACATGAATTAGTAACACGCCGTGCACCCGGCGCTCCCGGATCACAGCCACGTGCGCCGCAACATCTGTGCACATCGGCACACATCAGGCTGGCTCGGGGAGACCTTGAACTGTACAGCGCGATCCAGGCCGCAGAACACACACACACACGCGCATGCGGCCACACACGCACACACACACACACACACACACACACACACATAGGTAAAGACACCCTTGCACAAAGACGCACAATCCAACATACACATACGCACATGGCCACGTACACGCAAGCGGACACGCACGCTTGCACGCACGCACACAGACACACAATCCAACACACACACTTGCACAATCACACACACATGCATAGGCACACACGCACATTCACACCTGACAGCAGCATGGACACTCTCACTCCCCGCCCCCCCCCCCCCCAACAACCTTCAAGATGTAACCCGTCGTTCGGAACACAAAGTGAAGGGTGCACCTCTATCGAGTTACTGGCTCCATATTTTAGCAAGTACTTATGGTTTATATACTGGCTGGGAGGGTTCCCTGTGCACCACCCCCACCACCCACATCAATACCACCAGCACTCTCCGCCCACCGGCAACCCCCGCCTCATCCTTCACCCACCTGCCCCGGCCCGCTTGGCGGGCCGTTGTTGACACAGTCGCCCGTCTCCGCTGCCCCCTCAACCCACAACCACCGCCGCCGCCCTCGACTGCCTCCCTGTTTTTCATCTCAATCTGATATCTGTCGGATTCCTCTCCCGTCCCCTCGTCAGTTTCTGCCTCTCTCCTGGCTCTCCCCCTCCCTCTCTCTCTCCCTCCCCCCCCCCCCCCCCCCCCCAAGCTAGGCAAACAGAGCGGTTGCCAAGAGCAGCTCTGTTGGCCTGCGAAGAATTTACATACGAAAATGAGAGCCAATGTTGTTAATAGATCCGCAATTAAGGAAACAGCCGAAGCCTACAAATGGCGACGGTCTCCATTGCTTTACCGATAATAGAGTTTCTCGCACGCTGATTTTAAGTGGCTAACCTCATTACCGTTTCCTTCGTTCTCGTCGTTCGCCCCCTCGCGTGATTGGTAAGACGACGACGGACGCGATTCAGCGGCTTTGATTATCGACGTTTCCTTGAGGAGAGGAGGACGACAACGTCACGAGGAAACGGTCTACTGAAAGAGCCATCAGAAAGCGAAGTGCGTGCTCAGCTTCATCTCATTGGATGCGAAACCCACCGTCTTTTCTTTGTTTTTCCTCGTCTGTACATCCACAACTTTCACCCACCTGCCCGAATCAACTCCAAACTCTTGAACCAAACTTTTTCTTCTTCCGGCTCTGTTCAAAGCCGTCGTACCGGTCGGCGCTGTGGAGCCAGACGGAGTCACGCACGCGCTACACCTTTCCAGGTCGCCCGCGAGGTACGAGTTGCATCCTCGGCATCAAACACACAACCCCGCCGGCCGGGGCAACCTGGATCAAAGCAGATAAAAAAAAAAAAAGAACATTTAATATGGTTGCACTGGAAGGACGGATATTTGATTAATCCGACCCGAGCCGGCCCAGACCAACTGGAATGAACCGGAGCAAGGCGGTCAGAGCTGGCAGGCGCCGCCTTGATCCCGCTCGCAGCCGTGTGCGTCAGAGTGCCAGACCTGTACAGTCTGGTCAACTCCGTGTGAGTGTGTGTGTGTGTGTGTGTGTGTGTGTGTGTACATGTGCGTGTGTGTGTGTACTTGTGTGTGTGTGTGTGTGTGTGTGTGTGTGTGTGTGTGTGTGTGTGAAGGCCCTCCAATATCAATGCACCCTGGAATAATTCCTGGGCAGGAGCAGCAAATCAAAAGAGGGATTCAAAGTCCATCTGTGTCGGGGGAGACTTGCTCCTGAAGGATCGAGTCAATCCAGCTGAAAGTCTGACCCAATCTCAATTCGCTGACCTGTGAGTGTGTGTGTGATTATGAGGACACACACATGCGTGCACGCACACACACACACATGTGCCAAGAAGGACGATTGCTCACATAGCGCACATAACCGCAATGCGTGGCACGGAGATGGATGCTAAACCCTGTGTTATATGCATTATTTTATACGTGTTTGGGAAAACAGAAGTGAAGAAATGAGTGATGGTCGAGGTGAAAACAAAAGGGAGCTAATAAAAACAGGGCCGTCGGGTTGCGGAGAGTGAAGAGAAATCTGGGGCCGATACGGCGGCCCCAGATAAGTGGTTCGGTTTCACACTCGTTCACATAGCGTGAAATGAGAGCAGATCTATTAACGCCGCGCGCGACACAGGACTGGGAAAGGATCGACTTTACGCTGCCTGACATTAGCTCGGCCGCGCTGATCCGCCCCTGGTTAGGACCTAATTAGAAATCGAAGTCGTCTTTAACGGCGGTGGCGGTGGTGGCCGTTGTCCGTGTTTCAGCGCGTCGCTTTCGCTGACGGCCGTGGACGGACAGCTTCTATCAGGGGTTTGCGTTGAGGAACCAAAATGGCGTCTGGGTCGTTGTACGGATGTACAATAATAATGAAGAGACACAGACATTGATTGTCAGACATTGAGGGTTTCTGAGCTTCGTCCACTCATGGACCTCGTTTATACAGCTTTCTAACCAGTGGCTACTCAAAGCGCTTTACAATAGTGCCTAACATTCACCCATTCATACACACATTCACACAGACGGCGGCCTGTGACAACACGCAGTAGCAGTTTTTGGGTGCATGATGCTTGAGAGCCACCTATTCAATATTAAAAGTTTGGGTTTCTAAATAAATATATATATTTGGATTATACAATTTTGAGGTATTGATTTTCATATATTAAAGGAGCTGGAGGTATGATTATTATTATTTGAGTTTAGCTGTCTTCGTCTCTTTTCTTCCCGACCGCAGCTTTAATTTGAAGCTCACTCCCTGAACATTATAATCACTTTGTCAATCTAAGCTGTTTTTCTGACATTTTCCCTTCTCCTGGAAGCGTCCAAACTTGTGGGGTTTTATTTATTTTCCTTCTATCAATAGCCGAGGAGCCAAGCAGTTCTGAAGTGCTTATTAATGTGAATATATCGGGTGTAGTTCCTTGTGGTAATAGAATAAACACATATAAGATAAGCAATGCTATTTTCAAACATCCCCCAGTGCCTGGAGCATTTATCACAATATAAATTTTATGTATATTAATGTTTTACGCAATTGGGGAATGCTATTTCATGGCTCGCAGCTTAAACCGAACACAAAGCGTCTCGAAATCACGTGCAGGTAATCATCATTTAAAACAGGGTTTCAGTGACACGGATACAGACTTTGTATAATGAACAGTTTCTCAAAACATAGCAAGCACCGCAACAGAATCCAAAATATGCATCAGAGAATCTTCTCTCACACTCGATACGATATTCCAATCTCCTCCTCCTGCTCCTGTTTGCCTCGTGTCAGACGTGGTTCAGGTCTGAAGGGGAGCCCGTGCCTTCACAGCCTTCGCGTTCTGTCTTTAAAAACCCATCTCCTGTTGAATGGAGGCTGTCTTCCGATGGATGGCTCTAATTGACGGTGAGAATGTTCCTTTCCAGCGGCGGCGGCGGCGGCAGAGAATTCTGTGTTTTAAAAAGTCGATTTGCCAGGGTAAAGACTCATTTAACATGTCGTTAGGTCCTCCCCACCTTAGTCATAGTGGTTGGATCTCTGAAACACGGTAGGCCTTGAAATTAATGCTGGGGAGGGATATTGTATGGCACTCATTTGATCTGTGATTTTAGCATGATCGACCATGCATGATACGCGACGTACACACACACACACGCACACGCACACGCACACACATACACAGGACCATTCTACACTGATGCACAGTTACCACACACACACACACACACACACACACACACACACACACACACACACACACACACACACACACACACACAGGGCCATAGAGATACACACTGTTGCAAAGATACCACACAGACAGACAGACAGACAGACAGACAGACAGACACGCAGACACACAAACAGACACACCCAAAGGACCATGGAGATACCACACGCACACACCCTGGCTCCCAGATACACCCCAGTGATGCGCGGATACGACACCGTCCTGTCAGTCTGGCTCCTCTGTCTGTCCCGGCCTTCCGTTCCCCTCCCTCGTTGTTCTTTTTTCTCCCCTCCCTCCCTCCCTTCCTCCCTTCCCTCCCTTCCCTTCCTCCCTTCCTCCCTTTCCTCTCTTCCTCCCTCCCTTCCCTCCCTTCCTCCCTCCCTTCCTCCCTTCCTCCCTTCCTCCCTTCCCTCCCTTCCCTCCCTTCCCTCCCTTCCTCTCTTCCCTCCCTTCCTCCCTTCCCTCCCTTCCCTCCCTCCCTCCCTTCCTCCCTTCCCTCCCTCCCTTCCTCCTCCCTCCCTTCCTCCCTTCCCTCCCTTCCTCCCTTCCCTCTCTTCCTCCCTTCCTCCCTTCCTCTCTTCCCTCCCTCCCCTCCCTCCCCTCCCTCCCTCCTTTCCCTCCCTCCGTCCCTTCCTCCCTCCCTCCCTTCCCCCCTTCCCTCTCTTCCTCCCTCCCTCCCTCCCTCCCTTCCCTCCCTCCCTTCCTCCCTTCCCTCCCTTCCTCTCTTCCCTCTCTCCCTCCCTTCCTCCTTCCCTCCCTTCCTCCCTTCCCTCCCTTCCCTCCCTTCCTCCCTTCCCTCCCTCCCTTCCTCTCTTCCCTCCCTTCCTCTCTTCCCTCCCTTCCCTTCCCTCTCTCCCTTCCTCCCTTCCTCCCTTCCCTCCCTTCCTTTCTTCCCTCCCTTCCTCCCTTCCCTCCCTCCCTTCCTCTCTTCCCTCCCTTCCTCCCTTCCCTCCCTCCCTTCCTCCCTTCCCTCCCTCCCTCCCTTCCTCCCTCCCCTCCCTCCCTCCCTTCCTCCCTTCCTCTCTTCCCTCCCTCCCCTCCCTCCCCTCCCTCCCTCCTTTCCCTCCCTCCGTCCCTCCCTCCCTCCCTTCCTCCCTTCCTCCTTTCCCTCCCTCCCTTCCTCCCTTCCTCCCTTCCCTCCCTCCCCTCCCTCCCTCCCTCCCTCCCTGTGTGTGTGGCTGCGCGGGTCTGATTGGGCCTGTAGCGAGCAGCTGGGGCGTCCCTCCGGGGATGTCGACCTAAACAGTGGGGTCTGAAGTGATTATGTGCGTTTGCCGTGTGAGAGATTCCTTCTGGGCCTGTGGGAAGAGCCGGCGCCGTTCTGCTGTTGACAGTAGCCGTGGAGAGGTGAGGTAGAGGGAGGGAGGGAGGGAGGGAAGAGGAGGGAAGGAGATGAAGGGCAACGGGAGCGGAAGAGCGACAGACAGAAGGAAGGAAGGAAGGAAGGGAGGCAAAGACGGACTGAAGGGAAATAAATGAAGAAATATATAAAAAAGGCAGAAAGGACAGCAATAAACCTCCGCAACCAACAAAGAGCGGTAAACAGAACAAGCGATTGATTTCCAAGCGTCTCGTGGCTTTGGAGAAAATCAATTTCGCTGTGACCGGTTTCTCTCTATTTGGTTCATCCACATAATCAATTGAAAGGACACGTTGGAGTGGCAACTTCAGATGTTCATTGTAACAATGGGTTCACCTAAGCTCTGCGTGCGTCTTGCCAACACCGCCGACCGTGTAATCAGTTCAGAAAGTTGGGCTTGATTTCAATTCACTTTTATGCCTCTTCCCTTTCTGATTTCCTCTTTGAACATCTTTTCATCTGGGCGTCCCCTGTGCACACACCACAATCAGTAATTAAACGCCTGAGAAGATGTCTTAAGGGGTCTGTAACAATTAATTATTCAGCATTCACAGTATTTTGCATTGTCTTTTCAAGTACAGCCGAGCGAGTCAATATCGCTTCCCCTCCTCTTCCTCTGCCGCCGCTGACGTCCTGTTTACGCTGAAGTGAAGAAGAAAGACGTGTGTCCTTCAAGCGTCTCCCTTTCAGCGCCAAGGCTTAGCCACAAGAAAGGCATGCAGACGTTTATCGCTACCCAGCAGACAAATCCACTGTAAATGGCCGTTGAGTCTCTCCTTATTGACTGAATAATCCGCCAGAGAATGTACCTCATAGACTCGCTTTGCACACATTGTCACCGGACGAAGACGGAGCCTGCCTTTTGAAATCCCTTCTTCTCCGCCGCCGTCTTCGTACCAAGTTCAAGAGGAGCTGTTTGAAGAAAAAGGAAACATGAGTAAAAGAAAAAGACATGCATATCCATGGCAGACATGCAGGGCTTTCATATGGATGAAGTCACACAATGGAGGATGGCTTCGGCGCGCTTTTTAAGATTTAATAATTCATAAGACTCCACGTTCATCCTTCCCAGCCCACCAATAAGGTGAGTGGGAGTCTTGGGAGTAGAGGGTCGGGTGATCGTCTGGGGCTTCCATACGTTTTCTCTCCCCCTCCCTCTCTTTCCCTCTCTCTCTCGCTCTCTTTATTGAATCATTTACATATTGATGACCGCAGGAAGTTATCCTCTGTGCGTCGTGCTTCGGCCCGTACGTCAAGTGGCTCTCGCTCGGCCTTGATGACCCTGCGGTAACCCTGGCAACAGTTGTTCCAAAACCCTACACTGAACACGTCCAAAACAAACCAGCCAATCAATCGGCATCCCCCCCACCCCTCCCTGACTTCCTTCACTCTTAAGATTCTCACCTGCTCCCCCGAAACCACCACCGCCGCCTCGCCTACATCCCCCATAGTGCACTCTGGTAATTGAGTGAGAGCCATGGCCCCGGAGTCCTGCATGTAATCCACACTTTATAAGCACTCTAATTGAAGTGCAAATTCAACACTCCTTCACCAGCCCTTTACTGGCGGTGCCTTTGCCCACACCCCTCAGGTAATTACAGCGAGAGTGGCAGTTCAATCATTTTCCCAGAAAATAATATAATGAAAACACAGCTCCGCACCAAAACACTGTGTGTGTACGTGTGTGTGTGTGTGTGTGTGGAGGATACTGTAGCTGGAGGACTAATAGAATTGACAAGCCAACTTTTTCCTCCTGTAATCAGTTGTGCGGCCAGGTAGCCCGGCTCCGGTTTGAACCTGTTTGATGTTGGAACGTAAGGAACATTATCTACATAAGCACGGAATACAGAGGCGGCCAATTCACCGACAGCCACACACACACAGACACACCAACACACACGTAAACACACACACACACACGCACTCATGCACAGTCATGCACGCGCATTAATTAATGTACTGTGAATACACACACTCACAAATGCATAATACATAATATATACAGACGCGGACACACACACACACACACACACACACACACACACACACACACACACACACACACACACACACACACACACACACACACATCCCCCCACCTCTTGTATTGGTTATATTACTATGTGTGTCTCTCAGTTTTGCAGTTTTAATTAAACTTCCTTTATTTTCTCTGAGCTTGTCCCTAAAGGGCCTGTTTTTCTGCCAAAACACATTGTTATTTATTTATAACGCCATTAAACTCTGGGGCAACAGCCATCGATGAACACCGAAGCAGGCCTGTGTAAGGCTAATCCAGTGTCGACACACAGGGGTATAAGCTCGTGTGATTTAAGATAGTTTTACTGAAGAGAAGATCCAAACATTGTCTCTTGCATATCGAAGGAGCAGTAGTTACGACTTGACAGTTGGAATGAGAGAGAGAGCAGACAAGAACGGAAGAGATTGAAACTGATGGCAGCGAGACTTTAAACGAAACCACCAATCAAATGTCCCCTCCCTCCCCACAGGTGTCTGATGCATTCACACTGCTCTGATTGACAGGTTAGATGGACTCCCCGCCTCTGTCAGGTGCCCTGATTGGTCAGAAATGAGCCAGGAGCTGTCTGAAATCTCATTTGTCTCAAACAAAAGCAGGCCGAGGCCACTGGCGTCTGGAGGCAGATATTCTCCCAGCGCATTTGTTTCACTTATACCTGACGAATGGCCATGGCCTTTCTAACTCTAGCTTCTAACTTCTAGCTCTTAGATCGTACCTACAGCGTCTTTAAAGATTGGAACACGCCAATAAAATGTATTGACGTGTACCTAGCATCGTGAGGTAGAATACGCCTAAACACAATTCTACTTATGTGTTTCTCTCTCTCTATATATATGTGGTTACAGACAGTTGATATTTGTGTGTGTTATTTACCGTTATATATTTATAACTCGTTCTTTCTGGATTGAATGTACTAAACACAATAGAGTCCATGGCCCCTGAAGGTAAACAATCCAAAACACACCAGAACAACATAACTTTCCTCTTATATTCATTTTCGCTTTCCCTTTGTACAGTAGTCTTCCCAGAGGGGATCGTTTGTTGTGTGAGTGCTGTTTTCTCCGACACTTGGAGCCACATCA
>NC_136944.1:21669745-21679745 GCF_949987615.1 Pollachius pollachius | reverse complement strand
ACCCTCCGCCCCCCCGGTGTGATTAGATGGAGTGTTACAGGTCGATTCAGCTCCATCAGTTGGCATTAGGGCCCCCCCCCCCCCCATCGGGTCCTTTAATGTGGCCCCTTCCTCGCGGACCAATCCATTATGACTGATTTCGTCACGTTCCTACAAAGACTGGAGTGGCTGGGGACGCTGGCCCACCCAGACACGGACCCCCCCCACACACACATACATACACACAGACATGCAGACACGCACAGGTACACACACACACACACACACCCACACACACAGGCAGGCAGCCAGTCAGTAAGGGAGGCAATCAATCAAAAGATCTATCAGTCACTCCGAGAGCCAGTAAGAGTCAGTCTGTCAATCAATCAGTCAATCAGAGTCAGTCAGAGACTCAGTCAGAGAGTCGGTCACTCAGTCAGTCAGTCAGTCAGAGAGTCAGTCACTCAGAGAGCCAGTAAGAGTCAGTCAGTCAGAGAGTCAGTCAGAGAGTCAGGCAGTCAGCCAGTCAGTCAGTCAGAGAGTCAGTCAGTCACTCAGAGAGCCAGTAAGAGTCAGTCAGTCAGAGACTCAGTCAGAGAGTCAGGCAGTCAGCCAGTCAGTCAGTCAGAGAGTCAGTCAGTCACTCAGAGAGCCAGTAAGAGTCAGTCTGTCAGAGAGTCAGTCAGAGACTCAGTCAGAGAGTCGGTCACTCAGTCAGTCAGTCAGTCAGAGAGTCAGTCAGGCAGTGACCGTGGCTTTGAGGTTTAAATGCAGGCGTGTTCCCTCTCTCATCCTCTGCAGCCAGGACATTGTGGGACACCTGCTGCTCAGGTAGCACTTCCCTGTTATTTATACTCTGTGTGTCGTTCCGGCCTCCATGTTCTCTCCTGCGAGTCGAGGACTTGGAGTTTGGCAACTTCAAGATTACATAAAACTCTGACATCACTGAGAGAGAGCAGGTTTGTTCTCTGCATGCACAGAAAGACACACTTGTAAACTCACACACACACTTGCACACAAAAATCACACAAAGATACTCACACAAACACACACACACACACACACACACACACACACACACAGACACACACACACAGACACACACACACACACAAGTACACATACACACACGCAAACACACACATATATGCACACGCACACGCATACATGCGCACACACATGCACACTGAAATACACACATGTGCAAACACACACACACACACGTGAGAGAGAGCCCCAGCCCAAGAGCCAGCAGTAGCCTAGACCGGGCCGTAACCATGGCGACCGGGGGCCGACACGAAGGAGGTGCTGGTCCACTGGACACCACATCCAACACATCACTCTGGACTCCAGGGTTCAACAGCGTGGTTCCAGAGGTCGGGTGTATCGCTGAGACGAAAACCAAAGAGCAACACGACGCAAAATGACCTTCCCTCTCAACACCCTCTCGGCCGGGTCGGAGGAAACACACTTTATTCCCCCTCCTCCTCCTCCTCCTCCTCCTCCTCCTCCCCCTCCCCCTCCTCCTCCCCTCTCCTCTGGTGAGGAGGAGTGTGTGAGGACTGCTGCCAGCAGAGCTCTTCAGCAGCAGCTTGTTAAGAAAGCCTTTTCAGCTGCAAGGTCACGCCTCCGACTCTCTCCCACCTCGTGCAGAGTGTCAACGCTCCATCACACACACACACACACACATGGGCTCACACACGCACACACATGCACAAACACACACACACACACACACACACACACAGGCACATACAAGGCAGGCTGCTCAACGACACACACACACACATGGGCACACACACGCACACACACGCACAAACACACACACACACACACACACACACACACGCACACAGGCACATACAAGGCAGGCTGCTCACTGACACAAACACACAGGCATGTTTGCACACACACACACACACACACACACACACACACACTGTCAGAAACATCATTTTAACATATCCAAAAGACACATGACACAGCAAGTCGGTTTACTTTATACACAAACATACACACACACACGCAAATACACAACACGCATACATGCAAAGCACACACACACACACAAACACACACACATACACACAACACACACACACACACACACACACACACACGCACACGCATATCCTTTTTGGTCTCACCACCTTCTGCTGGCTTTGTTTTGACAAGTGAGTAAGTGTCTGTTGCCCCATGGCACTACCTGATGCCTGCCTCATAATACACTGGCACCCTCCCCACCCCACCCTATCACCCCCGTCGCGCACACACCTGCCCTCTGAGTATCAGGTCTTCATCGGGACCCCCCCCCCCCCATGGAGATAACAGGGACCTCCCCCCCCCCCTAACCTGCCCCTGACTCGAGGCCGTGTCTCCTGTCTGTACCTCGTTCAGAGCACGCTGTGCCGGACCCCTCAAGGTAGCACCGCAGTACAGCCGAACCCCCTCCCCACCCGACGTCCTGCAGCTAGCCCTGGCGTACCTCTCCCCACGCACGGTGTGCGTGGGGAGAGGTACGCCAGGGCTAGCTGCAGGACGTGGGAGTGCGTATCGTTAGCCTCATAGCATAATCGCGTCCAAGTTGTGACGTGCAACCTAAGCTAGCTAGGTAATGTTTCATGGTAGACTGTGAGGCCGTCTGACGCATGTCTCTGATGAAGAGGGTTGCAGTGGGGTCTGCACCCAGGGGGGCTCCACGTTTGGGAGGCATTGTATGGAAGGAAGCCGCCGTCGTATGTGTGTCTATGTGGAGAGGGAGAGAGGGAGAGGGAAGGCGAGGGCGAAAGCGAAAGCGGGAGAGGGAGAGACATCCAGGGTTCCCTAGAGGCATTTGATCCGAGGCCAGACAAGGCGTGAGGCTCGGGGGGGGGGAGGGGGCGCATCTACTACAGAATTGATGGCCATCTTTCTATAGTTTCCTTGACTTGTTCTAAACCCACCACCGCCTCCACCAGCAGCATCACCAGCCCAAGTGAGGAGCGATAGCAATCTGTCCTAGCCTTGGCATTCTCCTGCACTCACTGGTCTCATTGAAGAAGATTGATTGTCCTCTTCCAGGAGTAGCTGTTGTTTTGGACGAGAGAGAGAGAGAGGGAGAGAGAGAGGGAGAGGAAGGGAGAGGGGGGGAGAGAGAGAGAGGGGGGGAGAGAGGGAGAGAGGGGGGAGATAGAGAGAGGGGGAGATGGGGGACAGATGGGAAAAGAGGGAGAGAAGAGACAGAGAGAGAGAGGGGGGGGAGAGAGAGAGCGAGAGAGAGAGACAGAGAGAGAGAAGAGAGGGGGAGAGAGAGAAGAGGGAGAAGAGAGGGGTAGATTGACAGAGTGGGGAAGAGGGGAAGAGAAGAGAGGGGGAGAGAGAGAAGAGAGAGAAGAGAGGGGTAGAGAGAGAGAGTGGGGGAGAGGAGAAGAGAAGAAAGATGGAGGCGGAGCGTGGTTTGTCTACAGATTGGCGCGGGCGTGCGTTGGAGATTGCAGGTGTGTAACAGTCTGAGATGTTGAGATGGATGGCTGGCTGTATGATGGCCTCAAACGATGGTCCCCATCCATCTGGGAGAACCCTCGCTCGCCGCGTACGAGAGCGGCGGCAGATCTATTAATAACTTTACTAGCCGGGCGTCGCCTCCGACTGAGAATTGGTATTTGGACCGGTCACATAATTCTCTCGTGTCTACATTTAAGTTTGCGTGTCAGCAGGAAGCACTCGCATTGAAAACGCCCGGCCCTCGGCCCTGTTAGGATGCAAATTGGGGCTGGACGTACGAAGCTCTGGCTGATCCCAGACCTGCCAATGTCGCTAGCAGGACCCGGCGCCGAAGGCTGCTAGGTAGTCTTCTGGTTAGGTTAGGCTGGTGATGATGACGCTGATCCTACGGGTGCTGCATAGTTTGGACTCCACCAACGGGGTGTCATTAGCCTGAGGGAGGCATGCCATTGGCCTTCAGCCCGTCATGTGACGCAATGTTGCAGCTTGACGGCTGCCCACATGTCTCGCAAAATCCTCTCTGCCAGATCTGAGTACGTTTCCTCCTTCTCCTCCTCCTCCTCCTCCTCCTCCTCCTCCTTCATCTCCTGCTGCTCCTCGCCTGCCTGCCCCTTATTCTCTTCCTCCTTCTCCTCCTCCTCCTCCTCCTGCTCCTCCTTCTCCTCCTCCTCCTCCTTCTCCTCCTCCTCCTGCTCCTCCTCCTCCCCCTTCTCTTCCTCCTCCTCCTCCTCCTTCTCCTCCTCCTCCTGCTCCGGCTCCTCCAACTGTGGGAGAAAACTCCAAACTGCCCGTCCATCAGAAGCATGACATTGTCCATCGGTCCGTCTGTGATGCAATGTTGCAGCTTGACAGATCGGACCTATCACGGCGCAGTATGCAAACGAGGGGTTCCGGTTAGCTCCAGAGGCACGGGGGGGGGGGGGGGTCAGGGTGAAAGGTCGCGGGTGCACGGGACTCTCTCCAAGTTGCATATTTATGGATCATCTGGGAGTCTGGGTGGATGGGTAAAGGTGTGGTGCTGCTGGGGAACACATTTGGGTCGTTAATTAAACATATATCCGCCCCAAAAAAGATTCCACTTCATTTTAATCTTTTCATATTTCTGTTGAAGGTCTTCAGGACGGGAACTGTGCGACCATCTGTCCTCGTGCCGGGCCACGGGGTCTCCGGTGCAACGTTGGCCCCGTGGAAACACACAGGGTCGAAAGGGTTTTTTCTTCTCGAGTCCCCCTGCTCTTTCTCCTGTCGGAGGAGGAAGCAGAGGCGAGTACAAAGTATTTCTACAGTCCGCCTTCGTTGGCCCTGTCCCCTCCTGCTCTCGTTTTAATCTGTCATCCATTCTTCCACTAAGGCGTCTTTTTAATACCTTTTCTTTCTCCTGGCCATTGATTAGGCTGGTCCCCTTTCCTTAGTTCAGCTCTCTCTCTCGCTCTCGCGCGCTCACGGTCTCTCTCTCTCTCTCTCTCTCGCTCTCTCTCTCTCTCTTTCCCTCTCTCTCTCTCTTTCTCTCTCTCGCTCTCGCGCTCACGGTCTCTCTCTCTCTCTCTCTCGCTCTCTCTCTCCGTTCCCACACTCACTCTTTCATCAGTCTGCTGTGCACCCAGTCCTCTTTTATCATGCACTCTCTTCTCATCTCCTCTCTCCTATTCCTGATCCTCTCCACTCTTTTCCTGTCCCCCCCCCCCCCGTATTTCACTTTCACACCTCTCATTCTGGCAGAACTCTCCCCTCCTCTTCTAACCTCTCATTTCCTCTCTCTCCCCTCTTGCTCCCCTCCCTCGTCTCCTCTCCCTCCCCCTCTTGTCTCCTCCCTTCTTCTTGCTTCTAATCTCCCCTCCCCTCCTCTTCCAACCGCTCCTCTCCTCCCCTCTCTCCTCCCCTCTTCCCTTCACTCTCATCCCTCTCTCCTCGTCTCACCTAGCCTCTCCTCTCCTCCCCTTTCCTCCGCTCCTCTCCCCGCTGCTTCCATCCTATCTCCTCTCCTCTCATCCTCTAGCCTCCTCTCTCCTCTCCTGCCGTCCTCCCCTCCTCCCCCCTCTCTCATCCTCTCCCCTCTCCCATCAAGCCCTGCGTCTGTGCTTTGGCGATGTCCATGTAGGATAATTAAATCCCATAACCACTAAGTGAGTGTCAAAGCATAGCGTTAGTAGTACGCCGTGGGCCCCCGACGACAGGCCTCTCACCGTCTGGAACATTAACCCAACCCCTGAGAGCCCGATAGTTGAGGTGCATCAGAGATCCATTGCCGGTTGTCATGGGTTACTGGTCACGTGTCACGAGTCTTAGAATATGAATCCAGTCTCGTGCTAGAGTGATGAACTCACGACTCTGTCCAGGCTCCCAGCGCGCCGATGGGCAGATGGACCGAGTGTGAATGATGGAGTGTGAGATGGCGTGTGAGACTGACCTCTCTCTCCCCCCCCCCCTTCTCTGGAGCTGGTGGGGGTTGAGGGATGGGGGTCAGGGGATGAGAGGTCAGGGATCAGGTACGGGGGTCGGTCAGGGTTTGGGTCAGGGATAGGGGGGTCAGGATTAAACCAGCCATCATCCACACACACGCCACACCTGCATTCTTCAAACGGTGAACGTTAAGGTGGAGATGTGGGCCAGGATCAATCCATTGCACTGTTATGGATTGCACCGCATTGCTGTTCATCTAGCATAAATCGTCAGGGTTTGGTTTTCCAGTTAAGACTTGAACCGGAACAGTATTGACCGAGGGAAGAAGGCTTTGGTATATTTCCTGTCTTAAAGTCTTTGGGTATTGATACAATGGCACCCATGGGCAGAGATACTGAAATAATATTTAGGAAATTAGAAGTGGGTTCCACTGACAAATTGTGTTCGCCCAATTTCGCTGACTCGATTCCTTCCTGCTAGCTGAATACGTTTATTATATTTGGCCTTTGGAGGCGGTAAAGCCAAATGAAAAAAGTGTTATGCTAAAAAAAAATCTCTTTGGGTACTACAACCATCAGGGGTGTTCTCCACTTCCTCTGCAAACTCAGGAAATTTAACTGGAAATAGAAGTATAGATGTGCCCAAGAGATACACTTTACAGTCCGGTACAATGGACATGGAAGCCAGTTTATTATCCATTACATAAATACCATTATGGTACGACACATACCAAGGAATAGTTTTACATTCATTCATCGTGCTATAAAAGGCTGTGCTTATAGGCAATATATTAATGTCTGCATGTTTGATGGGGCGAGGGGGGGGAGGGGTCCGATTGCAAGTGAGGTAGCGTTGCATTGTGGGTTATTTTCCCAACACAGTCCTGACTAAACCGCGCCCCACCCCACAGGGCACATAATTAACGAACCCTTATTCTATAGTGCTACCAATAAAACAATTGTCAGAACTAGTTTGGCAAAAGCAATCAGGCAGCACTGGGCAGTTTAAAGAGGAGGCAGTGGCTCAGGAGGTAGAGTGGGTTGACTTGGCGACCCCCCTGAGCCGAATGTCGAGGTGACCATGAGCGAGACACCCTAACTGCTCGCTGCTTTCGCCTTTCATGGCCGACCCCGCCGTCTGTGTCTGAATTGGTGAATGCCAGACAATATTGTCAAGAGCTTTGAGTGGCCACCCTTAAAAAAAGCACTCCGTAAACGCAGTCCATTTACCGTTTCTAACTTTGGTACAGTTGACCCGGAGACACTCCATAATCCCCTTTCCCCGAACGCGGACCGAAACGCGGCGTTTCCCCGTGGTGCGGGCCTGGCGGCAGTGGCGGCCATATTCCGTTCACGTCGCGCATCACAATCAAACCCCCCTCCTCGCCCCCTTAATTCCGCCCGGTCGCCCCGCGGTCAGGCGTCTCCCGTGATGGGCGTTTCGCCTTTTGTGTAGCGACGCGTTGAGGCGCGCTGACATTAAACAGGTGTTTGAAGTGGGCCGCATCGATCGGACCGGCTGCATGGCCGCCTTTTTTTTTTCCCCCCACCGCTGTTGTCAAGTTCTGAACGCGCCCCTGTCCGTCTGCGCCCGGGCCGGGGGGAGAGAGAGATCGCAAACGCGTTTAAAGGTAGCGTATCGATCTCGCGCGGCTCGTTCTGTGCACACATCTGAGGGTACAGGCGGGCTCCTTGACATTCCGCACAGGCACCCCCACCCTCCCCCCCCCGCCTCGTTTTTGCATCTGATTGACATTTTAACCGCTCCGTACGTGGCGAGCCGGGCCACTGTGTGATGGCTCTCTTGATTCGGTAGGCGCGGAGCGGGGGGGTCAGAGGTTTTGGGGCTGTGCGAGCCGCACTGGAAGCCGCGGCCGCTGCTGAAGACCAACGTGAACGTGGCGGGCTCGTGGCTCAGAGGCGCTGCTCATGTTCTGTAGCTCTGGAGCCACGGTGTGTGTGTGTGTGTGTGTGTGTGTGAGTGTGCGCGCGTGTGTGGTGCCTGCTCCGCGGGCTCCTCGCCTGCTAGCAACGCTGCGACCCAGTAGACCTCGACGGAGGAACCTCACCGGGCCGGCTGGGTTATTAATAGACGAGGCTGGCCCATTAGCTTGGATGTTTCGGGGAGGAAAAGTTCCACCAGGATTTGGAAAACATGAGCCTTCTCCCTGAACGTAGTGCTCCCTTTTCCGTCCTTTGTTGCACAACGACGTACGACAGCGTTTTGGAAGTAGCATTTCACTGCTCCCCTCTTAACCTTGGCGTCGGAGCTCACGAAGTTTCAGTGTTGGGCACTAATAATTGCAGAAATACCGGCAATTGGCTCTGCTGCCGCCACCGGAATATTTGCCAAGATGTCTGTTTGTTGTCCTGCCACACTGTGTAAGCTGCACAGCAGTCTCGGGAAAAAGGTATGCTCCGTAATGGGGAGCATGCATGAGCGCACGCGAGCACGCACTCGCGCACACACACACACACACACACACACACACACACACACACACACACACACACCACCACCCTGATAGTTCAATACCCTGTGAATCTTGGACTGCTCCTGTGTTTCAAGCGGACAGGGATCAACACTGAACGTTGTGCCTGGAAGCCAAATGCTAAGGTATTATGTACTCCCGCCAGCAGGAGAGACACACAGCAGAGCACCGAGGCAGACGGACAGGCAGAGAGGTGACGGACGGATGGGCAGCGGCCAGCTGGAGTCCAGAACAGCAGTTAGTACCACAGATGTTGGAGGGCCTTTGATCTAGCTAAGGACCGAATGGACAGAAGGATGCTGCCGCTGTGTGTGTGTGTGTGTGTGTGTGTCTGTGTGCGCGTGCGTGTGCGTGCGTGTGTGTGTGTGTGTGTGTGTGTGTGTGTGTGTGTGTGTCGCGCGTCTGTGTGTGGTTGTGTATACTTATAGTGTGTGTGTGAATGTATGTGGGTATGAGCGCAGATTTGTGTGTGTGTGTGTAAGTCTGCTGTGTATATGTGTACGTATATGTACATATATGCCCAACTGTGTGCTTGTGTGTGTGTGTGTGAAAGTGAGTGAGTGTGTGGGTGCGTGCATGCATGCCTAAGTATGTGTGCGAACGCGCATCAGTAAACAAGTATCATGCCTTGGAGACAGAGTGGGAGATTCAAAGGAAATGGGCGATCGGAATGCCGCCCTTAATGCGCTTTTGAATAAAAGACATTCAGAAACAGAAAGACAGACCGTGTTGCATTCTTCAGTAATCTCCAGTTCTCTTACTGCAGGAATACTAAACAGGGGGAGAACTGAGGGGAGGGTGGGGATGGGCATTGGGGGGGGGCAGACACAGCACTGTGTAAACAGCAGACACACCGCACCAAGTTTCAGGTAATATTCCTCTGTCATTTACACTGCAGAAATAGCATCTTTTAATCAAAGTGCAGCGCGCGGCTCTGTTCGGCAGTCACGGAGATCAGGGGGGTGCTTAGGGGGGGGGGGGGTGAGAGAAGGGAGGAATCTTTAAAAATACGGCCGCGGAAACAAGACGCAGCCAGCTTCAATTATTCAGTGTAAAGGTCATAGATTTGTGTGGATGTGTGTGTAGGACTGTGGTATAGTAGTAGTATGTTTATTATATACCGTGATAGTGTAGTATATAGTTGACCAAAAACGACTGCATAGCCAATCGTGTGTGTTGTATGTGGCGTCATATGTAAATGGCAAATGACAACACTTAAACTACTACTTAAAATAGTGGCCCAATGCACTGTAATATCACAACCGTCCTAAACACTGATGGGAATATCTGGATCACTTCCCTCTGGTACACATCCCTGAATTCCCTGCTTTAGGACTAGCATTTCCCAAATGTGTGTGTGTGCTAGTTTGTGTGTTTGTGTGTGTCTGTGTGTGTGATTCCAATTGGGTTGAAGAAGTAATCAAATATTGGATCAGATTTACCAAAGCTATTCTTTTCACGTCCTCCTCATAATCACTGGAACATCGGGAGATAACAATGACTATCCACACACACACACACACACACACACACACACACACACACACACACACACACACACACACACACACACACACACACACACACACACACACACACACACACACACACACACACACACACACATACACACACACACACATACAC
>NC_136944.1:21654745-21667245 GCF_949987615.1 Pollachius pollachius | reverse complement strand
GATTGTGTCGCTCTGTGGTGGACATCTCTCTCTCCCTCTCTCCGGGATTGTCTGGGAGGGGGGAGGGGGGGGGGGCAAGGGATGGGGGGACAGTCGGAGGAGGGGGCGTTCTTCGGGGTGGCCTGCTGGAGGCATGGAGAGACTCTGTTTCCGGCCGGTTCCGGTCTGACATTTGAGGAGGGAGATGTGGTCCCCCGTGTGCTTCCGACGTCTGGCACATGCAGCAGGACAACTAGACACTTGTGCAGGGCGCAGTGTAACTCACCCCTGCATCACGGTTCGGATTCAGGGCAAGGCAATATGGTTTTGATGACACTGGCGTATTGGGCTCGTCTTTTCCGCAATGTTTATCGCAGGCCGGAGAATATATCATTCCCTTTTGGCGCGGCTGTGAACTGCACAAACACAACAACTACACAAACAGACAGCGGTTATCTCGCAGGCTCCGACAGAGTGTAGTGGCGTTTGGTGTTTGGTGTTTATTGACTTAACAACTTTGCGGCGTCAAGCCCACTGATGGAAACATTATTCCTCCTCCTGAAGGGTGTTTAATTTCACAGCTTCCCGCTACGGGATTAGTCCCCATTCCCCGTGACTGGCGGTCTTCGGCTGGCTCGTTGTCACTGTATAATTGATGTGCTTTTAAAGATATAGATAATAATGTACAGGAGGTCAAAAGATCATCCTCACTTTTTAAACACAACCCATCTTTCTTGTTTTTAATGGCCAGCGTTTGCAATTACCTTAGGGTGTGTGTGTGTGCGTGTGCGTGTGCGTGTCTGTGTGTGTGTGTGTGTGTGTGTGTGTGCGTGTGTGTGTGTGTGTGTGGGGGGGGGTGAGTGTGTGCTAGTGCATATATGGATGTGTAGGTGTACGTGTGAATATGTGTGAGCAAGTTAGTAAGGAATTCTGTGTGATGAGTGAATATGGATGGGTTTGATGTATTCACATAGTTATGTGTGTGTGTGTGTGTGTGTGTATAAATGTGTGCATGATTGTGTGTGTGTGTGTGTGTGTGTGTGTGTGTGAATATGAGTGTGCAAGTTATTAAGGATTTCTGTGTGATGAGTGACTGTGAATGTGTTTAAGGTATCCACCTTGTTGTGTGTGTGTGTGTGTGTGTGTTTAAATGTGTGCATACGTGTGTGTGTGTGTGTGCGTAATACTGTGTGTGGGTGTGTGTGTAGATGTGCACGTGTTTGCACTGTGTGTGTTTGTGTGCATGTTAATGTATGCATGTCTGTGTGTGTGTGTGTGTGTGTGTGTGTGTGAATACGAGTGTGTGTGCTTGTGTGTGTTTGTGTGTAGGTAAACGGGTCATTGTGTGTTTAGGCATGTATTTAAATTTGTATGTGTGTGCAAGCTCGCCTGTGTGTGTATGTTAACGTGTGTGTGTGTGTGTGTGTGTGTGTGTTTTAACGTGTGTGTGTGTGTGTGTGTGTGTGTGTGTGTGTTACCGTGGTAATTGGAGGAGGAGGCGCGGCAGGGCACGGTTGCACCGGCCCTGCCGCGTGGAGAGCATCCTACAGATAGAGTTGAACTCACTAGCGCCGCTCCCTCCTCTCCTCTCCTCCTCCTCCTCTCCTCCACCTCCTCCTTTCCTCCTCCACCTCCTCACCTCCTCCTCCTCCTCCTCCTCTCCTCCACCTCCTCCTCTCCTCCTCCTCTCCTCCTCCACCTCCTCCTCTCCTCCACCTCCTCCTCTCCTCCACCTCCTCCTCTCCTCCTCCTCTCCCCCTCCACCTCCTCCTCTCCTCCTCCACCTCCTCCTCTCCTCCTCCTCTCCCCCTCCACCTCCTCCTCTCCTCCACCTCCTCCTCTCCTCCTCCTCTCCTCCTCCACCTCCTCCTCGCCTCCACCTCCTCTCCTCCTCCTCACCCTCCTCCTCTCCTCCTCCTCCTCCTCTCCTCCTTCTCTCCTCCTCCTCCTTCTCTCCTCCTCCTCCTCCACCTCCTCCTCTCCTCCTCCTCCTCTCCTCCTCTCCTCCTCCTCGCCTCCTCCTCCTCTCCTCCACCTCCTCCTCTCCTCCACCTCCTCCTCTCCTCCTCTCCTCCACCTCCTCCTCTCCTCCTCCTCTCCTCCACCTCCTCCTCTCCTCCACCTCCTCTCCTCCTCCTCCCCCTCCTCCTCTCCTCCTCCTCCTCCTTCTCTCCTCCACCTCCTCCTCCTCTCCTCCTCCTCCTCTCCTCCACCTCCTTCACCTCCTCCTCTCCTCCTCCTTCTCCTTCTCTCCTCCACCTCCTCCTCTCCTCCTCCTCTCCTCCACCTCCTCCTCCTCTCCTCCTCCTCCTTCTCCTCCTCCTCATCTCCTCCTCTCCTCCTCCTCCTCTCCTCCTCCTCCACCTCCTCCTCTTCTCCTCCACCTCCTCCTCTCCTCCACCTCCTCCTCTCCTCCTCTCCTCCACCTCCTCCTCTCCTCCTGTCGCAGGAGGAGAGGAGGCTGGACTCCGGCATTGCCCAAACATGGTGTTTCTGGGTCCTCTGCAGTCCAGCAAAGTTATGAAGAGTGGACCTTGTCTTTATCACAGGGCTTAAAATAACCCCACTTTTTTTGGGCCTTTCATGCATCTGCTCCCTAACGGCGTGGGTTCCATCGATTCTGGCAACCGTTTTCCAGTCAAAGCAGTAATTTGGCTAGCATTGAGCTAAACACACACTCATGGATCCCAGTAATTTGCTCCATGACTGCCAGGGGCTTTTAGTCTTTTAGTTATTTTCCAGAGTAACATTCACTCTAAAGTTGTAGTCTTTCCCTAAACTCGATTCAGCAAAGACTCGGTTTACCAAAACCCTCACCTCCCCAAGTGGCTCCTAAAGGAATTCATCTGGCGCCTAACCATTTCATATCTGCTCACTTAAAGTCAGTAAATGTAAAACGTAGTGAACGAGTAAACGCACAGTTGCGCAATTTGTCATCGTGACGCCGTAAACACTCCCGCCGTCGTAGCGGCTCATTTGAGTTGTCGCGGGCCGTGATTTCTTTTCTCCCGACGCGACGCGGTACTCCCTTACATTAGAGAATAACGGAGCGCGACGGTTCCGCTTTAGCGGAGGAGCTTCACCAGTGCCTCGCCGTCCCTCTCCTCCTCCGCGGTCGGCTGTGTCACTCCCGCTTGCTGCCTCGCCTCAGTCACTCTCTGTTCATTTGAGGATGACACCTCACCAAGGCAGCAGCACTGCGGATACACACGCCATCTCTCTAATGAGGAGATCAAGAGGATGGGGAAGGTACTGAGTGCGTGTGTGTCTTTGTGTTGGTTTCTGTGTGTGTGTGTGTGTGTGTGTGTGTGTGTGTGTGCGTGCAACTGTGGGTTTCTGTGTGTGTGTGTGTGCTTCTGTTTGTGTGTGTGTGTCTGTCTGTGTGCTTGTTTGTGTGTGTGTTGATTTGTGCATATTTGTGTGTGTGTCTGTGTGTGTGTTTGTGTGTGTGGATGTGTGTGTTTGTGTGTATGTGTGTGTGGGTGGGTGTATGCGTCTGTGTGTGCACCTGTGTGTGTGTGTGTGTCCATCTGTGTGTGTGTGTGTGTGTGTTTGCGCATGTATGTGTGTGTGCGATCGTGCGTCTGTATGTGTGTGTGTGTGTGTGTGTGTGTGTGTGTGTGTGTGTGTGTGTGTGTGTGTGTGTGTATTGGGGTGGGGGTGGAGGGGTTGCTTGTGGGAGCATCACGGAAAGTCTTTCATTTAGATCGGAGCATCAAGAGGAACTAAATGTCTTCTTCATGAGGACTTAAAGACGCTGAGCTCTAAATTAAAAGGCATCCAGAGTGAGAGACGGAGGTCACGTACTCCTGCCGGTGGAAAGTGTGATGAGCCGAAATCGCACGAAGGGGACAACATTTAATTGGAAGTATCACAAAATAATAGGCCCAAGCTGAGAACCAAATTACAAGAAAAAGTCAAGGATGGCAATTAGAAAAGTGTGCGTTGACTCATTCTCCCAGAACAAAACGTTCTGTGACAGCAGCCTGGGTGACTTCTTCCCCTGAGTTCGGGCACACACGGCGTTGGCGTGTTCAGAGGTGGGTCAAATCCCCAGCAATCAGACAACTAATTAAACGTTCGCAGACGTCAGGAGGCTTAGGTAGGTGCTGGGGTGTCTGAGGTCGGCGTGACACACTCCGCGCTGTTTCATCCGGCCCTCTGAAGAAGAACATATTGTGTCTGGTGTTCGAACCTCTCAAATTCTCTTCATGAGTTTTGCTCTACTGTTGCTAGCCGTTCATGTGGTGGTCATCAGAGATGACGTGTAGTCTGGGATCATCTGGTGTCCAAACAGTCATCAACATGCCTCGTCGCTGCATGAGAGGGATTCACGCCGCTCAGTCACCACACGCACGCACGCACGCACGCACGCACGCACGCACGCACGCACGCACACACACACACACACACACACACACACACACACACACACACACACACACACACACACACACACACACACACACAATAATAATTGACAGTGTTGCTGTGAATGTGTTTGGGTGTGTGTGTTTGGGTGTGTGTGCGCGCATGTTGTGGGTCTATAACTCTCTCCGACGGCGGCTCTACAGGGATTCATCCAATTTGCTGTTTTTTCCTTTCACTCGACCTTCGCTTGTTTTGACAACCACGGCCTCGAGAGCTATCTCCCGCTATAGTGCTTAAACAGTTGTGAGAGCGAAAAACAGGCGCTCCACACCTTGACACTGGGCCAGATCTCCTGCATTGTGCTCGATCCCAGACTGATGCATGCTGGGATTCCGCGGCGACAGCGATCGGATTTTCCCAGCAGTGAACGCCGTCTTACCCCGCGGCGCTCGGCTGGAAACAGCGAGACACCGACATGTGTGCAGCCAACTCACCGCCCTATCCGCCCCGCAGAACGGCGTCTTTTGTACGTAGAACACAATCGATGCAAAAGGAATCACGTCGTCATTTAGGAGGGACAGTGGTGAGTCATCACAGGCGATCACCACTGAGAACTGGAGAGTAAGCAGTTTGTTCGACACACCAACGTTACCGTTTCGCAGAGTTCCACCTGACGGCTGTAATTGCGTACGTCGCACTACAAACCCACTAGGTTCACCCACAGCTAATTAGAGAGCTCTGGGTTCCACGTATCACTGCAAATACATGTTGTATATTGCAATGAAAATAATAAAGACATCGTTATGTGTTATATAGGCTACATGCTTTGTATATGAATATGAGTTAATCACTGTTTGAGTCTGTCTGGTCTCAGGTTGTGGTTATTAATAACATTTAAAAGTTTTGGTTAAGACGGTCGTCATCCTAGCAATGCTTTATGGGTAATCCAAGCGACTGAAGCATCGGCCCTTTGAACAATCGGAAATGAGCTGAAAATAGAACACCTTCCAGGTGCTTTCATGAGCGTTTTTTACACTCAACGTGTTAATAGGATTTCGGACACACTACATAATAGTCCTGCCGTCAGCGACGGGAGCCTTTCAGAAGAGCAGGGGCCAAAGTGTGAGGAAGAACTTTTACCACATCTGAAGATCATCTCTCCATTCTGTCACTCTGGAATTATGGTGAGATCAACGTGTTAAAGGTTGCCATTTGATCTTCATATAAATTCACAGCATGATGTAATGACACTGATCAGTGAATTTAGATTAGTCTCCAAGGGAATTGATACTTGGACTAATTGATACCAATTAGTCCAATCAACCACTCCTGTATTTAAACCCAGATGCTGTTTGCGCTAGTCTCTAGGCAACAAACCTCCCCTCAGCAGAGTTCATCTCAACTCTGAGTCGCGATGAGCGTACCTCATACGAAACCAAACCGATGTATTACCATCATATGAACTGGTTTGTGCGTGTGCATTATCCTCGGTGAAATGAATACAGGTAAAACACTAAACCAAACTGCGGCAGTGTGTCCCAGCCTAATGAAACGACAGACAGCGGGCTCATTACTGTAGAGGCCCAGTGGCACTGCAGACGCTGGGGGCTACGGCGGTGGAGTCAGCCACCTTTATTAAAAAACAATGGCTTACCGGTACTCTGAGCGCTTGTGCGTCTGCGGAGATGTCCTGTGTGTGGGAGGCAAATCTGTTGCATTGAAATTACCATTTTAAAGGCCATTATATTCTTAATAACTACACCCCACTGATTCCGTAGATTCTGAGCCAATGCAGAAGTTCCATAAGTTACGCTCCACAAAGCACACAGCCATAACTGCTGCGTCTGCATTTCGTGTTTGCTGTGGCGCTCGCAGACTGCTTAAGACTAAGAGCGCTATCCGGCATTCCTCTTTTTGAAGTCCCTCTTCCTAATAGGAAGCAGCAGCAGGGAATCGAGGCGTTCCTCTAGCATATGCTACTGGGCCTCTCTGGACTGCCAGCTCAGCTGTTCCCACCGTGATGCTCTCTCCTACCACACCGGTGGTGAACACAGAGGCAGAACTCCTTCAGATGAGCAGGAAGAGGGGCTGAGGACCACTGGGAGGACTGGGGTTCCGGCCACTCATGTTCTGGTTAACGTTTTCCTTAAAGGGCCAGTGTGTGGGATTTAGTGGCATCTAGTGGTGAGTTTGTGGATTGCAACCAACGCAACACAGCGGTCCCGTCAGGACAGGAACACACAAGCCCCGCGTGACGCCCTGGCCCACCGGCCCTCCAGGTACAGAGGGTCCCTGCTTCTACAAACTACGGAGGGGTTTGGAAAGGCTTTCATTTCAGAAGTATAGCAGCATAGAAATGTTCTCGGTAGTGATGGTGTTTGGTCATTGCTTAGTAATCATGATTTGTTGTTATGGGAATACACTGTTGTGTTTTGATATGCCTAGGTTGCTTTTGACTTTTATTAAGGATTTTAGCATTTGATTTTACATTACACAAAACGGCAGAGTATTGCCAGCCCAAAAGTCCCATGATGCACCCTGATGTACCAGCCTCATCCCGTGCCCTTTTCCTTCCTGCCGGATATCAGACGGAGGAGCCCGGGGGAGCGGCTGGGGGGAGCGGCGGCGGCAGAGAATAGAAACGAGCTGTCCTGAGCTCTTCCTGTGTGTAGGTGAGTTTGTTTTGTCTGACGGTGTCGCCCAGGATGAGGTGCAGCACTTCAGAGTGAGCCTCCGCCCGTACTTCTGGTTGACGCATCACAAAAATATCCGACAAAAGTTGGACAAAACTTTGACAGGAGAGGAAGCGGAGGACGGAGACGGCTGGTGCTTCCTCCTCCACCTCCTCCTCCTCCTCGGCCATGAAAGGTGTGCCTCCGGTGCCCCCAAATTTGGCGACATGTGAGCGATTAGTGGGTTAATCACTGTGTCTCGTGTCAGGTCACAAACGAGGCGGATATGAAGCACATGGCAGGTGATAGAATAGAGCAGATCCTGCTGCCTCACATCCACCTCTGTACTCGCACATTATGCTTATTCCGTTCTGGTTTTGATGTATAAATAGGGATATAGATATAGATTTACTCCCTCCAACCTAAAACTGATGTCAGCCCTCCGTGTCAGAATTGGAGGACTCCCGAGCGAATGTGGTCCCCTGAACGGAAATTTGGGTTTCTTAACATTTGCTCCTTTCTGAAAGAATGACGTTATCTATGCTGGTTATGTTATCTGCTGAACCAGCCCGCTGTTTTCACATCCTTTGGTTCTTCCATTTAACAAGTTACTGTAACTATTCGTCTGTTAGCGTTCTAGATGTCTGACAATTTAACGTCATTTAACAGTCGAACATGTAAATATATGCAAACTATTGAGCCGCAAGGGGCTAGAGCACAGACCATGGCATTGAAGCATTTGTAATGAGGGGCATCATTTGAATGAAGTTAAAAATCACTCCATTTATATGACTTATTATTCAAGTATTTAAATTTAAATGTGCAGGGGACCCTTTTTTAAATCTCATCAAACCACAGGAAGTGACTTTCCATGCTGTGTTCTATTCTTCTTCCATGGTTTTTATTTTCCCAGGTAGAAAGGCCTGACTGACTCGTGGTTGTTTCTGCGCGCATGTTTTGTATACTTGTTGTGGTAAATCTATTTAATACAACATCGTTTTAAATGTCGTCTCTGTGGAGACGCGAGTGTGACGATGACATGTCCTTCAAAATTGAAAAGCAGCGAAATGTCGCACCCTCCGTCGAGGGGAGAAAACATCACCCTCAGTAGAAGGGGGAGAAAACATCACCCGAAGTCATTGGGTTTCCAGTGTAGCCGTGTGACAGCCAGCGACAGGCCGCGCTCGCTGGAGGCTTTAGAAACTCAGTGGCAACGTGCACCACGCCGGCCTGGGAAGCCCTCTCATTTATTACCAAATCCTAACGCAGCCGTCGGCGGAAAATCATTTCCATCATTCGTCGTAAGTTCAGGAAAAGTCATTTCTGTGTCCAGTGAACTTTAATGAGCCAGATTACTTTTCCTAATTTCAAGAATATTGATGAATATTGACTTTTGGATCCAATCACACGAGTATTGAGGCCGTGGGCCCGGACACCAAGTCCTGTGACTCAGAGGACGTGGCTCCGGTGGATGTTCTTTGCCAAATTGTGCACCCAAAACGCTACACCCCCAAAACCCTTCACCACCAAAACGCCTCACCCCAAAACCCTTCGACCCAAAACCCTTCACCCCAAAACCCTTCACCACAAAACCCTTCACCCCAAAACCCTTCACCCCAAAACCCTTCACCCCAAAACCCTTCACCCCAAAACCCTTCATCACAAAACCCTTCACCCCAAAACCCTTCACCACAAAGCACTTAAACCCAAAAAGCTGCACCCCCAAAACCCTTCACCCCAAAACGCTTCCCCCAAAAATGCTTCCCCCCAAAACGCTTCGTCCCAAAACCCTTCACCCAAAAACGCTCAACTCCAAATCTCTCCCCCCCTGAAATGGACACCTCATTTTATCCTCCTAAAATCAAAATTAATCCAATTGCACAAAGTCGTCTCCCACAGTCGTTCCCAATCTATTCAGGATTGAATGAAAGGCAGGACATCTCCATGTTCCACGGCGCTCAGAGACGTCCACGTGGGCCCTGGCAGGGCGTGGCAGGGCCCCGGCCCCCCTTTGAGATGAAAGCGGAGAGCCGGGACGCTGAACCTATCGATCCAACGCCACCGTCACGTCGGACGTCGTCAGCGAGACGGACAGGATCACAGGAGAGATAAAGATAGATCCCGAGGTATAAGGCTTTGTTTTGGGTCCCTTCATGACGACAACCGGCCCCGCCCTCCCTCCCTCCCTCCCTCCCTCCTCCCCCCTCCCCTCCACCCCTTTGCTAATTACTGAGCTCTCTGTTCTTGACAAATGTGTTTGAAATCCACTGGCTGCGGATAATTGAGCTGGCAACACGTTAACCCACACAACAAAGTCATGCTGAAGGACAACCCTCCCCCTCTCCCCCCAACCTTACCACCCACCCACACTCACACCGCCTATTTATTTATTTTTTTCCCTCACTTCAAACTCCCCCGTTCAATTTATTTTTGTGATTGTGTTGGGGTCCGGGCTGAGGCTTTTTGTGGGGGGGGGGGGTTCCCCTCATGCTGGCTGTAAGCCATGTCCAAGTAGAGATCAGCAAACTCTGGCTACCAGCAGGTTCTCCCAGCATCATCAGGGCAATTGCTTTCAGGCTAGGGATAGCAGTAGTTGAAGACTAGCCTGGCTCCGCCCGCCTAAGTACTTCCGCTCAATTCGAATTTCCCTTCAGTACTAGGTCTCGGTCTGCGGTATATTAGTGGGTTTTCTCTGTCTAAATTTTCTGCGTCCAATCAGCGAACAGAGGGATTGGCTGAGATCAATGACGTTCAAGTCAGCTCTCGTTGACGGACATCTTCACGCACGTTGTTTGGTTTGTTTACAGCCTGCGCGCAACGTGATTCCCGGCCAAACGTTACCGATTGGTTACGGCAGATCCAGAGTGGCACCGGGCAGATCCAATGGTTTTAAACTCCAACAGACACCCGCCTTCAAGTGAGTTAACGTTTGTCAATTGAGTAGGTCCAGACTCTCTGTGCAAATGAAATGAAGTACGAGAGACTGGTAGGACCAGGCTAGTTGAGGACACCACGAAAGAAACGTTTAAAATACGAGAACACTTTTACCCATCCCACAACCCCCGCCAAACGACAACTTCGACGACAAAAAGTGTATTCGTTGTTTTACATCCTAATCTAATCAGCCTTACTCGCCGCCACAGCAGGCGTCCATTACAACCAATAACATGTCATCATCAATATGTGTCCTGCTCTCCCTCCTCAAAACGCCCGCAAAGTGCTAACGCAAAGCCTGGCTAGCATGTTTAGTCACCCGCGCACGATCGGATGCAATCGCAGGAGGAATCAAATCAGATTGCTCGTAAGTTTCAGAGGCGCTCTAATTACCTGCTTTACTTAGAACTACCGTAATGAGAGGGGAGGGCGAGGAACGCTCTAAATGTCATCCCGGGTTTGTATCGTGACCATTTATCACACGGGAACACAAAGACCCACAGGCTACACCTGTCAGTCCGCGGCTGGCCCGGCCTCGCGCTCCTACTTAGTTTGTATTTCAACTTTAATTCGTCCTCTCAGTCCTAGTGAAGTGAAGTTGTAGCTTTGATTTTGCGCAGCCTGAATCACAAATTGATTCCAGCGTTCCATATTAAAATCGATTTAGCGGCGCCGTCTGTGGCGGGGCGGCGGTGAGACGGGCTTTCCCCCCCGAGAGCGGCGTGGTGGAGGGAGACTACCTCTCCCCCATTTGCATTTTAATTATAAACTGCATCATCGCACAGAGGTGTGGTAAAAAAACAACTCTCTGGTGCTCCTCTACTTTTCGGCTTGCTCTCTTTCTCTCTCGCTCTCTCTCTCCTGTGTCTATCGCTCGCTTCCACGCATACACACACATTCTCTCTCTCCCTCCCTGTCTTCCTCTCTCACTGGCCTTCTGTCTGTCTGTCCCTCTCTCACCCCTCTCTCTCTCTCTCTCTCTCTCTCTCTCTCTCTCTCTCTCTCTGTCCTCCTGTCTTCCTCTCTCTCTGGCCTTCTATCCGTCTATCCCTCTCTCACCCCTTTCTCTCTCTCTCTCACTCTCTCTCTCTGTCCTGTCTTCCTCTCTCTCTGCCATTCTGTCTGTCTATCCCTCTCTCACCCCTCTCTCTCTCTCTCTGTCCTCCTGTCTTCCTTTCTCTCTGGCCTTCTATCCGTCTATCCCTCTCTCACCCCTCTCTCTCTCTCTCTCTCTCTCCCTGTCCTCCTGTCTTCCTCTCTCTCTGGCCTTCTATCCGTCTATCCCTCTCGCACCCCTCTCTCTCTCTCTCTCTCTCTCTCTCTGTCCTCCTGTCTTCCTCTCTCTCTGCCCTTCTGTCTATCTCTCTGTCTCTCACCCCTGTCTCTCTCTTGTTTGAAAAGTGCAGTGCTGAGGGCTTGCTACATCCCACAGTTTTGAAAACTGTGGAGACGGAGAGAGACAGGAACTGCCGGTGCTGGTTGTGGTGGTGTTGATGGTGGTGATGATGATGGTCGTCGTGTTGATGATGGTCTTGGTAAACTTTGTAACAGTCCGAGCCAGTACAGGGCTGTGTAAAACATTGAGCAATGGTGGCTCCGGCTGTGGTTGTCATGGAGACATGGTGGTAACGACGGAGGGGGTGGTGGAGCTGGGACTGGCCTCGCTGGTTGTTTGGACATTGTGTCATAGATTCAGGGATTGTGGAGATATAGTGTTGGTCGATGAAGTAATTTACTACGTGGTGCCAGACAGTAAGTCTGTCACCATGAAGACATGGCGTCGGTTGAGGTGGTTGTCAGAGAGAGAGAGAGAGAGAGAGAGAGAGAGAGAGACTCTATCTTTGTTAAAATGTGATGGGAAACAAATAAGAAGCAGTCGGGGAGGCAGGCCCGCAGAACATTGGGAGGATGGAAGAGAGGACAGGGCAGTGCCACAGACTTCCGGAGAACCATGGACAGCCTGGAGAGAGATGGAGAGATGTGTGCTTGGGGAGGGCTGCTCTGCTATCAGTTTGTCATTTAGAAAGCCTCTCTCTGATGTTGACTCAGCAAGTGGAGAGCACTGTGGTCCGTGTCTTCCCCAGACTGCTTTTTATTTTTATCACATCTCAAATAAACACAGAGGATTTGGTTCGCTCTGATGGGTTTATCTCCCTCGCTCCCGCTCTCTCCTTCTCTCTCTGTCTCGCTCTCCTTTCTCTCTCTGGCTCACTCTCTCTCGCGCTCTCCTTTCTCTCTCGCTCTCTCTCCCTCGCTCTGTCTCGCTCTGTCTCGCTCTGTCTCGCTTTGTCCCGCTCTCTCTCTTACTCTCTAAAATTCAAAGGAGCTTTATTGGCATTGGAAACATACAGTTGCTTTGCCAAAAGAAGTCTGAAACAAACTTACAATTAAAGAATAAGAATCCAGTACTCTTTCTTGCTGAGGAAGGTTCCTAACTGACTGAAATGATCCGGAAGTATCTTTGTGCCAGCCAGCCAAGCGCTGAATCTTCTTAATGCCAAGGAAAGGTGCTTCAGTGCTTCCTTTCTTATCTCCTTTAGCAGA
>NC_136944.1:21609745-21649745 GCF_949987615.1 Pollachius pollachius | reverse complement strand
ACCATTTCCCTGGTGGATATTTATTAAGGCGGTGGTGGTGGTGGTGGTGTGTGTGTGTGTGTGTGTGTACAAAGTCCATTGTGTTTTTTTCTCGTTTTAATTGGACTTCTTATGGATTATTGTGTTTGTCGCAAATTAAAAGGAGAGGATTCAGGTTCCCGTTTGGATGTTAAACATAACAATATTTAGTAAATCTAATAGAAGATTCCGCCAGAAGGTTCAATAATTCAACTTCTGACTTCGGCTTTCAAATAAGGCACTTTATTCCACTTTCAATGCCAAATATTGGCGGTGAAAGAGGCTGCAGGTAAGATTTAAGACCGGTTGAAATTTGTGAGAAATGCCAGAGTCCGGTATCAGTGAGTGAGATGACAGAATGTATGTACCAGTCCACCGCACATGTCGCTGTAGCGGCCAATTTAGATTTCAGGCCACTCCCGGCCATTATTATGACAAATCCGGGCATCTCTGCCGTGATTGGTTAGGGGACTCTATTTTGCCTGTCAATCACAGGTGTGTGAATCCAACACTTCTCAATGGTGAGGAAACGTAGGGAGGGGAAGGAGGAGAGGGGGACGTTATTTAGGGGTTTGTTTGGAATATCTTGCCATCTTCTCCTCTTTACGGCTGTCCCGCTCTACAACTGTCACATTTAGGGTCGTGATTAACTCGATTTTTCATACGACCCTCACGTTATATTGTCCAAGTGGTAAGGGTTATGTCTAAGGCATATACCAAGACTGCCTCTAAATATTTTAAAATAAAATAAATGTGCAAACGGCAGCAAAAGGCACACTTAAATAGCCGTTGAAAAAAAGACATTCCAAAAATGTTTGAAACAGCACGGGTCCGCCATCAACGTCAAGTGGGGAGATTTAAACGCCGCTGAAAGCTCAAAACCTTTACCGTTGTCGAGCGTGCGAGGACCCTGCGACGCGTTACGCTTCGAGCGACGCATATTAGCACAGCGACATGTCCGCGAACCCATCCGCCGTTTCACGCTGGTGCAATTATTTGAACTTTCGTTTTAATTAAAGAGCGCTGAGTGCGATTGGTTGCCCCTCCGACGCCGCACAGGCGGCCCAGCGCGCTTTAAACCATCCCGCTATCTCTGACACCTACACTTACAGCTTGCGTGTTGTCACTTAGCTCAGCCGTGCGGACTCGCCGGGGGGGGGGGGGGGGACCCCTGGACGCGCTGTCTGCTGCCGTGACTCTGATGTTTGGTCTTCTTCTTCGATGCCCCCCTTCCTTGGCCAGGTTACTGATGTAAATTGAAATAAATTGCCTTTTAATCCTTTTACGATTGAGTTGAGGGAAACAACTCTTGACTCATGACATGATACGCCCCTGACTCTTACGGGTGCTCCGCCTCCTCTTCCTCCTCCTCCTCTTCTTTTTATTTTTTCCTTTTCTCCATCTTCTTCTTCTTCATCTTCATCTTCATCTTCTTCTTCTTCCCCCCTCCTCTTCCCCCTCCCCTTGTACTCTTCCTCACCCCTCCCCTCCTCTCCCTCCTTCGCCCCCCCTCCTCCTCCCTTTCCCCCCCTCTCCCCTCTCCCCTCCTCTTCCTCCCCCCCTCTTCCTCCCCCCCTCCTCCTCCTCTTCCCCTCTCCCGCCTTCCCCCTCCTCTTCCTGCCCCCCCCGTCTCCTCCTCCTCCTCCGTCGGCCAACTGAGGTGTGTGACAGTCGGCGCCATGGGAGGGACGGAGTGGGAGGGCATGGGGAGGGTGGGGGAGGGCGGGGGAGACGGAGAGCTGACTGGCAGAGTGAGGAGAGACTGTCTCCCTGTAATGAATATAAATGGGGCTCCGGGGCTCTCCTCCTCTCTCCCTCCCTCCTCACTCCCTCCCTCCCCTCCCCTCCCTCCCTCCCTCCCTCCTTCTTCTTCCCTCCCTCCCCTCCCCTCCCTCCCTCTCTCCCCCCCTCCCCTCTTCCTCCCTCTTCTCTCCCTCCCCTCCCCTCCCTCCCTCTCTCCCTCCCCTCCACTCCCTCCCTCTCTCCCTCCCTTCTTCTTCTTCTCTCCCCCCCTTCCTCCCTCTTCTCTCCCTCCACTCCCTCCCTCCCTCCCTCCCTTCTTCTTCTTCTCTCCCTCCCCTCCACTCCCTCCCTCCCTCCCTCCCTTCTTCTTCTTCTCTCCCTCCCCTCCCTCCCTCCCTCCCTCCCTCCCTTCTTCTTCTTCTCTCCCTCCCCTCCCCTCCCTCCCTCCCTCCCTCCCTTCTTCTTCTTCCCTCCCTCCCCTCCACTCCCTCTCTGCCTCCCCGCACTTCTTCCCGTCCCTTTTCCCTCCTCCCTCCCTCCTGCTTCCGGATTCTCTCTGCCCCTTGATGTCTCTCTTTCCTCCTCTCACCCTACCGCTTTCTTCTCACGTCTCTCTCCCCCCTCCCTCCCTCCCTCCCTCCCTGCCTCCCCCTCCCTCCCTTCTCCCTCCCTCTCTCCAACACCAACATCCCTCTCTCCCTCCCTCCAGGGGTTCGGTCGTAGCAGTGGGAAGGGGGACACTATCCATGGAGGCATCGGGCCGGGAGGTGGGAGAGACACCCCTCCCTCACCTCCCCCCGGCCCCGCCCCTGGATGTCACATCTCTCCTGTCTCCCACACCTGTCTCCTCCTGGAGTCGCCTCATAGACCCCTACCTCAGCTCCCACAACGCGGAACACCGGCGGGGAGCGGGTCCCCTGTGAGCTCCAGGGTCCTGCCTGGTGTCACCTCGTTCTTCCGGACTCTTGGCTTTCTTTCTGTCGCTCCTGCTCTGTCATCCTCTCTGTCCATCCTTTCTTCATGCTGCATCCTTTCATCCATCCTTCCTACTCCTCCCTTCGCTCCTTCCGTCTTTCCTTACTCCCTTCCGAGTGCCCTCACTAGTGATCCCTATTGTGGCTCTCACACCCCTTTCATGCACTTGTTGCATGTCGTACGTCCTGGCACTTAATGGACACACTTATTGCATGTCGTACGTCCTGGTACTTAAAAATAGTACCTGGCATTGTGAAGCGTCTTATCCTAGCTATCTTTGTTGTGCACGGGGAATGGGTTAACCCAGCGATTGCTAGTGCTTGGCGCTTGGTTCTATCAACATCCTCAGTGTACCCACAGAGATATAAATAGTTGTTTCTCTTTCTTCTGACTAATGGACTTATTGTAAGTCACTTTAGATAAAAGCGTCTGCTAAATGCCCTCAATGTAAAATAAACAAGAGAAAGAAGCAGCCCGGTCACCTCCCCCTCCCCCCAAGACCTCGAGAACCCCCCCCCCCCTATACCCTCGGACCTCCAGACCTCCAGACCCCACCCCATCTGTCCTCAGCTCCTCCGGGCTCCCCGACCGAGCCACCCCCCTGTGTCCTCGTGTCTCCTCCAGGCTGGCCGTGTCCCGGACGCCAGGCTGTCTGCCTGTGACGCTGTTTACATCCGGCCCCCCGGGGTGCCTTATTATCACCCATTAGTCACCATCGCCCCATGTGTGTCATCCTCCCTGACTCCTGTCACACACACACAACGCAAAACACAATGTCTCCGAAACTTTTCAGAAGAGGCAGACACCAACTCGCTCCCCTCTCTTCTCTCCACAATCTTTGGACAATCTCTTCTATGCTCTTCCTTCCGTTCTGTTGCTCCACAGTAGGCGGTCATTATATCTCAGCCTGGTTAAGATGTACCAATATCAACATGGATGAATAATCTTGCTTGTAAAGCGGCTTCTCTGAAAGATGTTCAACAAAGTTCTTCACATGATAACATGAAACGGTGGCTAAAATATTATTAGTATTAGTATTGGGGCAATTTGGAGATTAGTCGAAAGAAAATTCCCAGAATAAACTTAAAATTCGCACTGTAACATTTTCAAGAATAAAGTCAAAACGTTAACAGTGTAATTTGCCTTTTTTCCATTGTCATGGAAACTTTCTGAAGACGAGCACACAAACTCTCCCCTCTTCTCTCCGCCATCTTTGTCCGTCGGCCTCTGTGCTGTTCCTTCCGTCCTGTCGCTCCACAGTAGAGGTTCATTATATCTTAGTTTGGTTAGGACACATCGTCAGGTGTGTCTTTGAGTTGGGTGCGGTCGGGGGGTCTTCAGTAGGGCTGGTAGCTGGGGCAATTCTGCCTCTGTTGTCATGTCTTCCTCAAAAGGACTCCCAGTGCCGACACCACGGATGGTTTCGCCAGTAGAGGGACCGGAATGCGAGCCCCCCCCCGCCCCCCCTGGTGGGATCAGGGTCATTAGAATGTACATTTGCACGTGAACATGCACATGCAAACACACACACTTGGACACACGTGCATGCGACTGACGTGCAAATTGTGCATTTGTAATCCTCCTTCATTCGCATAAACTATAATTAATTACCAGGAAGTAGCAGGTGATTTAAATTGCAAATCAGCACTCTCTTGTAACTCAAACTTTCTGAGATTAATATTTTATTGTTTCTCTGAGAAAATGCCACCAGTGTTTTTTTTTTTTTTTGTCTCTGCCGCAGAAACAAACAGTGCGCAGAGGATCTGAGCGGCAGGGGGTAAAGAGAGAGGGGGGGGCGGGATGGAAAAAGATCAGATACAGACAATTTATCTCTAAACATTCATTAAGTGGCGTCGAGGGCGGAGGGGGTGGTGACACCAGTCCCACTTTCTCTCCGTCGAGACAGAGGTGTGTGTGTGTGTGTGTCTCTGTCTCTCACACTTTCTCCCCCTCTGTCTCTCTCCCCCTCTGTCTCTCTGTCTCTCTCTCTCTCTCTCTCTCTCTCTCTCTCTGTGCTGCCAACTTTTCTCAGTTCCTGAACTTTTCCTGAATCAGCCTACTAATTAAGCAGCAGAGACGAAGGGTTTTCCACCGGAGGGACGTGTGTGTGTTTGTGTGTGTGTGTGTGTGGGTGTGTGTGAGTGTGTGTGTGTGTGTGTGTGTGTGTGAGAGAGCGAGAGTGTGTGTCCGTATGTGTGTATATGGGTCTGTTTGTGTGCTTGTGTGTCAGTTAGAGTGTGTGTGTGTGTGTTTGTGTGTCCATGCATACGCATGAGGTGAATGCACATGGGTTTGCGGGTATCTACGTGTGTGTTTGTGTGTGCTTGTGTGTGCGGATGTTTGCGTGTCCATGCATTAGTTTAGGCATGACGCGCATGATAGCGCGTGTGTGCATATATGCGCGCGTGTGTGTACGTGTGTGTGTGTGTGTGTGTGTGTGTGCGTGTGCGAGTGCGTGCGTGTTTGCGTGCGTGTGTATTGCGGCAGAGAGGCCGAGAGGTGTAGGGCTGCGTAAGGGGAGCCGGGTCGTAGCGTTTCACCGCAGCAGAGTGCTCTGTGTGAACCGCTCGGAGCGGCTGGGAGCGGCTCGGAGCGGCTCCGAGTCGGGACGAAGAGCTTGGGACGGAGCGGGGGACGGAGGACAGGAAGTAGGCGTCAGAGGACAGAAAGGAGGCATTAGGAGGAGAGGAAGGAGGGATCAGAGGACAAGAAGGGGGCATCAGGAGAGGAAGGCTACGTCGGTGGATACGAGAGGAGGTGACAGATGAGAGAGAAAGGAGGTGTCAGAGGAGAGGAAGGAGACACTGGAAGAGAGGAAGGAGGCGTCAGGAGAGGGAGGATGTGTCAGAGGAGAGTAGAGGAGGCATCAGGGTAGGAAGGAGGAGTCAGAGGAGAGGAGAGGAGAGGAGGTGTCAGGGTCCAATAAGGAACCCTACGACCCCACCCTCATCCTTGTCGAAGCCTCTCTGTGTATTTCCACGTCTGCGTTGGGTCCCGAGAGGAGAGGACAAGGGGAATGAGCAGAAACACTCCCTGTTCCTTTTGAGAACCAGAGAGTCATGGCCATTAAAATGACATTAAACATCGTCCTTTAGGAAATCGCTTGTATGTGTGTGTATATGTGTGTGTGTGTGTGTGTGTGTGCATTAGTGTGAATGTGTGTGTTTTGTGTTTGCCTGCAAATATGTTTATATGGAAACACGCATACGTTTATGTGTGTAAAGGCATGTGTGGTTGTCTTTGTGTCTGTGTGCGTGTGTGTGTGTGTGTGTTTGTGTGTGTGTGTGTTTGTCTCTCTTAACTATCTCTTCAATCTGCTCTGCACACAGACATCTGACACACCCATGGAGGCCTACTCCAGCGACGCGCCTCCGAATGCCCTTTAGAGTTGAACACATTCTGAGCTGTTACGTCCTACTTCACGGGCGAATACTGCTCAATTACACTGAACTAGCCAAATAGACACACACACACACACACACACACACGCGCGCACCCCAGACGCACACACGCACACACACACACACACACACACACATACACAAACACATATACACACACACACACACACAAACACACACACACACACACACAAACACATATACATGTGAATAATATCGAACGTGTTAGAAGCTACTTGGAGCAGCCAATGACAGTAGAGGCCTTCTCTAAATGTGCTACGCCCCTAGCAGAATTCACATACCCAAAATTCAATTTCTGTGTCTTTTATGCTTTACCAACCGTATCCCACGGTTACCACTCTCGCATCTCTGTCCTTCCCTCTCCTTCCTCTCCACTCGTTCTCTCACCCCTCTCCCCTTCTGGCTGAAGGCCCCACCAAGGTCCCCAGTGTCACGGTCTAGCTGTCTGTCTGAATGACTGTCTGAGGGTCTAGCTGATCGTCTGTCTGTCTGAATGTCTGTCTGAATGTCTAGCTCTCTGTATGTCTGAATGTCTACCTGTCTTCCCGCCTGATATCAGATACCTGTAGATCTCGACTAATAAACTGTTTCTTTGTGTATAGGCAACGCACAAACTCGACCAAAACAATTTTGTGAGTGCAATATCTGAACAAATTACGATACCTCCCACGGAGATGCGCAGCACGATTAAAGTTCACAACAACAACAAGCATCACTCATGCAGATCGCTGCGTGTCAAACCTCACCTACACCGGCAATCTTGTAAAACACACGCCATGCCCAGAGAATCTCATTAATCTTCACCACCAACATGCAAGAAAATGATTGGCTATTAACTCACCAGTCACACTAGGACATCTAAATGGAACATATGTTGGAAGCTAATTAAGACAATAAATATATATGGTGTGTAATTTGAAAAGTTTTATTGAAGATCAAATTGTATGTGGGAAATATACACAACCTTAGTATCTCTACTTATTGCCCGGATTCGCACAGCTTTTGGTGATGTGACTTCATACATTGACACTCTCGCGACATAATTTAACAAATATCATGTAATATTACTTTCGGAATATTACTTTTGGAAAAACAGATGAGTTTTTTAATCTATCCGTTATCAGATTAGACTCTGGTAATTACTGCATTTTTAATCATTTTCATTTTGGTAGCCACAATGTTTGCTTTAATCAAAACAGTACAGTACTTTCAAGTAATTCTTTTCCGTGCTGTTGAGAGGAACACGCACCCTATTCCGAGCTTTTTCCTCTGCTGATGGCGTCTGCATTTTGATATTTGCCTTTCCGTTGTCTTGGTACTTTTTACAATACCCTTTCTTGTTTATCCTGCTGTTTGTTGTCAGTGTTTATTAAGATGAAAGGCAGGTTTTTGATGTGCGGTTTTGAAGTCCGCACCGACCAAACACCACTTGGAATAGATAAATATATAAATAACAGAGGCCCCCCTTCACCCACTCCATCCTCACTTCTCCTGCTCAGATCAAAGCAAAGCTGTGGAGGGCTTCTATACGCGGACGTGAACGACTTCATAGGTGAGGTCATCAAAGCTCCGCCTGTTCTTGGAGAGTCGACGCCACACCTGATGCTGCCTGCTGCGTGTTTCTAGTAAGAGCGAAACCCTGGTTAGGACAACTAGTGTCTGGTAGCTGTAGCGGTTAGCCTCTTGTTACCACAGCTAGTATCTTGTAGCCACTGCAGTTAGCCTATTTATAGAACCCCTTGTTACTGCAGCTAGTGTCTGGTAGCTGTAGCGGTTAGCTTCTTGTTACCACAGCTAGTATCTTGTAGCCACGGCAGTTAGCCTATTTATAGAACCCCTTGTTACTGCAGCTAGTGTCTGGTAGCTGTAGCGGTTAGCCTCTTGTTACCACAGCTAGTATCTTGTAGCCACGGCAGTTAGCCTATTTATAGAACCCCTTGTTACTACAGCTAGTATCTGGTAGCTGTAGAGGTTAGCCTCTTGTTACCATAGCTAGTAACTTGTAGCCACGGCAGTTAGCCTATTTATAGAACCCCTTGTTACTACAGCTAGTATCTGGTGGCCGTAGCGGTTGGCCCCTTTACGGAACCCCTTGTTACTACAACCAGTGTCTGTTAGCCTTAGCAGTTAGCCCCTTCACCAGTACTACACGATGCATAGCTGTTGCTGTAACTAATGTTGTAAGTTCCTGTTACGCCTGTTTTTATAAATGCTTGTTCATATTGGTGAGCTTTAGTGTGTCTGCTGTTGATATTGATGGTGTTCTCCAGTATGGCGCCTGTGTAGTAGGCTATACACGTGTTACCAGTGTTGTGCCTGAACGCGTTCATTGAACGATAGTTCATGAACGATAGTTCATGAACGATAGTTGCGGTGTTACATTAAACTGTAATCGGAAAACGCGGTTATATGCTATGGACCCTATAGTATCTGTCGTATAAAGGGGCGAATTTCAAATTATAAATATGTACACTTTATTTTGAAAGCATAGACTGGCGCGATTCCCATTGAAACGAATGGCGCGGTGATAATTCTTCAAAACGAGAGCTGTCAAATTGGGAAAAAATGAATTAAACTGTAATCAGACAACGCGGTTATATGCTATAGACCCTATAGTATCTGTGGTATAAAGGCTGAGACGAATTTCGAATTATAAATATGCACAATCCATAACGTTAGCTCTCTGGCTCATAGCTCAGCGGACTAGAATACCTCATAGAATCATTGCTTGTTGGCCAGAAACGGAAAGGGGGGCTGTTCACGTTTGGTTGTAGTCTTTCCGCTCGGTTCTCCCTCTCATCAGTTGGGCAAGAACCAAGCGAAAAGACTACAACCAAACGTGAACACCCCCCCTTCCCGTTTCCGGCCAACGAGCAATGAGTCTTCCAACAGAAATCAATGGGATTTACAAAATGCGCTAAATGTGCAATAAAACACAATAGAAACTGTATTTCGCTACGATACTTGATTCAACCACTCTATTTCATCCTAGACAAACCACAAAGGGGGCTCAATGTTCAAAATACCAGAAAAAACGAATAGCTCACAGCAACATATTTGAATTATGAACGTTTAACTGAACTAGTTCATTTTAAAATTTGTGAACTGAACTTTGAACTAGTTCACGTAGAAAGTGAACTTTCCCAACACTGCGTGTTACATAGACAACCCCTCCGTCTGCCATTGTTTCAAACGGTGGGAACAGTGTATGTCGGCTTCTTCAGGGTTTTAAAATACAGTAACAGATCGAGTCTGCCGTGCTCCGCCGTAATCACATATCAATACCGCGCAAGGGTTTCAACAGCTTTTTCACATGGATTCAGCCGCTCCCGTCTCATTCTCATGTATAAAGTCAATACAAATAGACGGTTGCAACCCGATGTAATTGATTCGGTTTGTTTCTGACTGCATAATGCTGTGTTATTAGCAGAACTTTACATAGGCAGCACTTTTATGTAAGGGTTTCAAAAGAAGCACGACGGGAGTACCTAGGCGGTGGTATTAGCACTTTGATTATTCATTTGACTATGAGATAGAAAGAGACCAGAAAAGCCACGTCAACACACCTATCAGGCGCTGGGGCAGGTGTGTGGGGCAGGTGTGTGGGGCAGGTGTGACATGGTGAGCTGATGAGGTGATGGTGGTTTGTCCGTCTCCAGCTCCCTCTCCCACTTGTTAACTTTTGTTTCAAACAACTGAGAAGATTGGTTTGAGCAGAGTAAAACACTTCAAACTGTCTAATCCAGGAGGGGCAAGGTACCCGAGGCTTCAGGCGGAGTCAGCGCTCACACCGGATCGTGCACAACTGTGCCCGTGCACTAACAACCTGAGACAGTTTTCCAATGGTTCCACTGAAACCATTGGAAATGTCTCAATACCCACAATGCACCTTCAATGCCTTCATACCCACAATGCACCTTAAAAGTTTAAAGCCGGTGCATACTGATTTCCGCTCTATGTCCCATGATGCATTGCGTCTTTCGATGTCATCGTATTCATCACAATATGGTCCGGCGCATATGACGTCTTGACTTCATGCAAATGAGCGTCCCACTCGTGTGTTTAAGGGATCGGTCCACTTCACGCTGATGGGTTTCCAGCGTGCGGCGAGTGTCAAAATCCTCCCTGTAACCTGTACCCTTCAGTGTTTGCGGTGTACGGAGTAGGCCTCGAGGGAACAAGTGAACCGACCGACCGAAAACGCGGCCTCAGACGGTCGGTGACATCACTTCCTCCCCCCCGGAGGACGCGAGGGGATCACATTTTACGCTTACATCCGGGGCGTTTAGCAGAGGCTTTTATCCAAAGCGACTTACAATAAGTGCATTTGTCAGAAGAAGGAGAAACAATATGTCGCTGTCGGTAATGTAAGGATGTTCATAGAACCAAGTGCCAAGCGCTAACAATCGCTAGGTTAACCCATTCAAGGTGTACAACAAAGATAGATAGGAGAAGATGCTACACAATTTAGTACTATTTCTAACGTGCCTGGACAATAAGTGCGCACATTAAGTGCCAGGACGCACAACATACAATAAGCACACAATCACCTGCGTTACCATGGCGACGTCAACCTTTCCTCCTTTCTTCTCCTCTCCCCCCTGCTCCCGGTATGTTCCCGCCTCCGCTCAGAGAACGCATTACTTTATTAGCATTCATTTCCTCCCCCCCCCCCCTCCCCTCATGCTGCAGTAAAAAGTCGAAACATCTGAAAGTTTGAGGCCAAAGCAATGAAAAGTTTGTGGTACCTATGTCTCGGGGGTGATGGTATTTGTGGGGCCTGGGTCGGAGCGTGCCTAATAATGTGAGCTGTCGATAGCCATATGTTCCAGTGCAATCTCAGGCAGGATGGATTCATTTCCTGTAAATACATAATTCAAAGTGGTGTTGGGCAATTTTGATTTTAATTAAAAAAAGAAAAAAAGGCCGGAACCTTTTTCAGAATTCCTCGTCTGCCGCTCTCCCCTCCGCTGATGAATTGGAAACGAATTTGCTTCCAATTTCTGCTTATTTTTTAATTAGGTTATGTTATGGGAAGGAAAAGCAAACTTGTGTAGAATTAAATTAACATGGGCCAGATGCGACCCCTGCCTTGCTATCAGGCATCGTACGCTCTCCTGCCTCTCACTCTCACACTCTCCCCCCCCGCCTCTCACTCTCCCTCACTCTCTCTCTCTCCCTCTCCCTCCGTTTCACCCTTTTCCACTCCGTTGCGTTCTCACTGCCGTTTTCCATTTTGCCACTTCCTGCCTTGATCTCCATGGTTTTCTTTCATCCTCTTATCTTCCTCTTTTACTTTCTCTTTCATTCCCTTTCACTCACCCTGTGGCATGCCTCGTTCAACACCCTACCTACCTCTCTGTCTTTCTCTCGCTCTCCCTCTGTCTCTCTCTCTCTCTCTCTCTCGCTCGCTCGCTCGCTCGCTCGCTCGCTCGCTCGCTCTTTTCTTAACCTTAACTAACCTACAGAAAGTGAGACTTCGGCAAACAGTGTTGGCGTTGGCCTATGTAGGTCAAACGGAGTGAAACTGAAAAAAGCCTAAGTGTGTTAGTTTTCGGGTTCTCAGAACTGCTCCGAAACGCGTTGAATTGAAACACTGCACAAAACCACGTGATGTGCATCAATGTGTGTCTGGGACTCTGTGTCTGTGCGTCTCTCTCTCTCTCTCTCTCTATTCAGTAACTTTTTCACTTGCCCTTCCTTCACACCTTCCTCCTCCGTCACCCCTCTAAGTTAAGACCCCCTCCGGTCGTCACGGAGACGGGGTCTCGCTCCGTCGGGAGGGTGTGATGAACGCCCGCGGCCGAGGGGCGGACGGCCGAGACCAATATCCCCGTCGACCACAAGGAGAGAGAAATCCACCGCAACAAAAACCGACAGTTTACAAAATGGCAAACCCTAAAATGGAGGCTCGGAGAAGGTTCCGCCCGAGTGAAATGGAAGCCAAGAGAAGCTTTTGGACGGTTAGCCGGCCTGTCCTCTGTCCTGTTCTCCCAGAACTACGGAAACCAAACCAAACAAAGAGCGGAAAATCACTAATGAGACCAAAATCAATGCTTAACGACAGAACAGAAAAAAGAACATTACACAGCGGGGATTGAGTGAGAGAGAGAGAGAGAGACCAGAGAGAGACCAGAGAGGGAGAGAGACCAGAGAGGGAAAGAGATGAGGGATGTGAATGGTCGAACAGATGAACGAACAGACAGACAGGCTGCCAGTAATTGACAAAGGGATGTATAGACGAACAAAATGATACACACAAGTGTGAAGTGGGACACACGCTTGTGCACACGCACACAGAGAGAGAGCGAGAGAGAGAGAGAGGATGGTTGACATCACTAAACATCGTCTTCCTCCATAATGGTTCTCCAGCACAATGCCTGGCCATTTCATGACCATTACTTCCCAGAGTATGGCTGCAATATAGACAACGTGGGCGGATAAGAGGTGTTGCGTGATGTGCACGGGGGCTGTAAGTTGTATGGTGGTGTACCCCACCCCTCCCCTCCTCCACCCCACCATCACCACAAGCTGCTTTCACCACGCTGCTTTTTTGTTTTATTTTCTCGTTTCTCTCCCTCATACATATACCCGCCCGCCTCCCCATCTTTCCCAACATGCCTCTGGGGAAACCTGTGCTCCTGGCGCGGCTAGCCGCGGGAAGACATTCGCCCGGCGCCAGACGCCTTGCGACGCGCCGCTTTAGCCGTCGCTACGTCTACAAATATGGCTGCTAAGATTGCACCATCGGTTCTGGATCATTTAGAATCCAATTTAAGCCAGGGCCTTTAAAAAAGAGAGAGCGGGAAACGGAGCAGGAGCAGGAGGAGAGGAGAAGGAGGAAGAAAAATGAGAAAAAACGTAACGGAGAAAGTGGGAATAAAGCCTCAGTGCCTTAATTAAGACGGGCCGACGTCCGTGTTTATGTGGTGTGTGTGTGTGTGTGTGTCGGGCGCGCCTCGTCCCGCCTTCTCGTACCGCCGTCCCCATGGCGACGCTCTTTCAGGAGAGGCTCGTCGGGAGTGAGCGCCGTGAGCAGGTATCAGCGGAAGACGGAGCGTGGAAGGTTGGCGATGGCGGAGGAGGGTGGTTGTGGGGAGGTTTTGGTTCACGCCGGGGAAGAGACAGCGACGTTTTCAAACTACAGGCGTGTGGCGTCTCTCGATTCGCATTTATATTCAGGGCGTTTAGCGGACTCTTTTATCCAAAGCGACTTACGATAATTACATTTGTCAGAAGAAATAGAAGCAAGAATATATCGCTGTCAGTACAGTAAGGATGATCATATAACAAAGTGCCAAGCACTAAGAATCGATAGGTTAACCCATTCCCCGTGTACAACAAAGACAGCTAGGATAAGTAGCTACACAATGCCAAAAAAAGTACTTTTTTTTTTTTTTTTTTTTTTACAAAAGTACTATTTTTACTTGCAAGGACGTACAACAGTGAGGGGTTCCATTGTGGAATACCAAGTCATGGAACAGGTTTCAAGTTTTTTTTTCAAGGTTAAACAAAATCAGTCACACAGAGTTTAATTGGTTTCTGTGCAATGTTTGCACTTTTCCGAATATTCGAAAAATGTCTAAACCCCTTCCTTGAATAGAAAGTCTTCATCCAGTTGGCAGAAGTAAGGGAGGAGATCCTTTCGGTGGATGAGGAAATGTTTTTAGCATATAAAGTATCACATTCTTGTGATACGATACAGCCCGAGCCTGTTTGAACACGCGGCACAACCAAACCCTCACATGCTCCCTTATTTGCAGTGTGTTTAACACACCCCTCAACACATACAGGAATAAGGTGTAATTTCCCCGGGCCTGGCGTTTCCATCCTTCCCTCAAAGCAAGAGTGCCTCTTCGCAATTACTTAGACACATCCAAAAACCAGCTCCATCGATTCAGTCACAGAGCAGGGTCTCAGGTGGAGGTGGAGGAGGTGGAGGAGGAGGAGGAGGAGGAGGAAGAGGGGGAGGAGGAGGAGGAGGAGGAGGAGGGGGAGGAGGAGGAGGGGGAGGGGGAGGAGGAGGAAGAGGGGGAGGAGGAGGAGGAGGAGGAGGAGGAGGAGGAGGAGGGGGAGGAGGTTGAGGAGGAGGAGGAGGAAGAGGGGGAGGAGGAGGAGGAGGAGGAAGTGGAGGAGGTTGAGGAGAAGGAGGAGGAGGAGGCAGTGGAGGAGGTTGAGGAGGAGGAGGAGGAGGAGGTGGAGGAGGAGGAGGAGGAGGAGGAGGAAGTGGAGGAGGTTGAGGAGGAGGAGGAGGAGGAGGAGGAGGAAGTGGAGGAGGTTGAGGAGGAGGAGGAGGAGGAGGAGGTGGAGGAGGTTGAGGAGGATGAGGTGGAGGTGGAGGAGGAGGAGGAGGAGGTGGAGGCGGAGGAGGTGGAGGTGGAGGAGGAGGTGTAGGTGCTGGCTAATGGAGATAGATTCAGCAGCATGGATTCTCCCGCCAGATCCCCCCCTACCCCTCCCCCCCCCCCCCGCCCCGACCCGAACATCTCATTCCTCTCTGCACTCTAATGGGCCTGCTCCGGTCTCCTTGGAGACCGTTGAGGGGAATCTAACTTGTCTCCTGACCACCGCCCCCCCCGCCCTCCCCCCATCCACACTACCAGCACCCCTGTAGACAATAGGAAGTGATGGAAAGTTGTTGTCGGCTGTTGCAAGCTGTTTGCTGCCGCCAGCTGACCCTGCTAGCCTGCTGCGCGGCGTCAGCGTGTTAGCTCAAGACACGTGTCGGTTGTGTTATCATTGGTTGTTTTGTGTTCCAGTGTGTTGTTTTGCTGTTAAGTTGTGTTTTGCTAAAGAGTTGTGGTATGCTGGGGACGGCTGCGCTCTATAAGTTGTGCTGATTTGTTTTGTTGTGTTGCGTTGCGTGTTGTGGTGGTTTGATGGTGTTTTGTGTTGGCTGCGGCAGTTTGTGGAGTGTGTGGGTGATGGCTGGATGAAGCAGCCTTACCTGGCCCTGATTGTGTGGTGCATTATGGGTAATCAACGCACAGTGGTTCAATCAGCCAGCACCACACACACACTCAAGGAGAGCTCTGGCCTGCTGGTGCAGAACCCCACTGCTCTGACCACGACAAACCCTCCATCTCTGCAACAAACCGTGTTTCATGCTCACAACCCATGTCCTGGTGTCGATGTCCTGAAGCCACCTAGGTGGTGTATGGAGGCCGAAACTGTTACAGAGGTTTTTTTGTTTGACCCCTAACCCCCCCTTCCCCTCTGCCCTTTTTCGTTTAGCGACCTTGTGTATCTTGAAAGGCGCTATTAAAAATCCAAGTTCTTATTCTTTTCGTTTGGACTGTACCGACAGCCTGGCCTCAGTGCGAACTTTAACGTCTTCTTTACTTCATCGGAGGCGGCCGGTGCTGAGAGGCCGTCCGTGAGCGTTGCCGTCGGTAGCAGATGGAGCTCATCGGGCATCCAGGGTGGAGGAGTGGAGCGGACGGACGGAGCGGAGCTGTCTCTGTTTGTTTGTGCATCTGTGATTGTGTGTATTGCAGTTATTCATTGTAAATTTGTGTGAGGGTCTCTCTATTTTTGTTTGTTGTGTGTGTGTGTGTGTGTGTGAACACCAGTGTGTGTGTGTGTGTGTGCGTGTGTGTGTGATTGTGTGAATAGAGTTTTTCATTGTAAATTTGTGTGGGTATCTCTCTGCTTTTGTTTGTTGTGTTTATGTGTGTGTGTGTGTGTGTGCGTGCGTGTGTGTGTGTGCACCAGTGTGTGCATGCATGTATATGTGTGTGCACACCAGTGTGTGTGTGCTCACCATTGTGTGTTTATTTGTATATGTGCGTGTACAGCTGGCACTGAATTGTGTGTTGCTGTGTCATCCATGTTACTGGAGGACACGTCTGCCTGGCCGGGGGCTGTGGCTGAAGCAGCCCTGCTTGGGGGTCCCGGTCTGTGGGCAGTGGGCCGCCGGCTGGAGCTAAGTGCTGGTCTGAGAACAGCCGGCTGGCTTTAATCAAGAGGATTAGCTCTCTCCTTCCTTTATTTATTTAACTGATGAGATGCGAGTGCTTGCTGATGAGTGTTTTGATCTTGAACAAGGTGGACAGGTGTGTGTGTGTGTGTGTGTGTGTGTGTGTGTGTGTGTGTGTGTGTGTGTGTGTGTGTGTGTCTGAGTGAGTGTGTGAGTGAGTGAGTGAGTGAGTGAGTGAGTGAGTGAGTGAGTGAGTGAGTGAGTGAGAGAGAGGCAATATAGACAGTAGGGGTGGATATGTAGACAGATGGACGGCCAGACAGACAGGTTGAGAGTGACTGACTGACAAACAGATATATAGTATAGGTGTGTAGGTATAGGTGAACAAAATACACACAAAGTCAAGTGTGAAGTGGGACACATGCTTCTGCACATCACACACACACACACACACACACACACACACACACACACACACACACACACACGCGCACACACACACACATATACACACACACACACACACACATCCCGGTGTTAGGCAGTAGCCTGCAGATACTCGTTACAGGTGGGGACGTTACTAGTTTGACTACGTTCCTCCGTGTGGTGGTAACGTTGCTGTTTTCTAACTCAAACAGCCTTTCCGTACCTCAGCTCTTTTATTGATAACGCAGCGTGGTAGCGTCCACACAAGCTACGTCTCCGGAGCTTTCCTCGGGGGTCAGGAGCTCTCTGCTCCGGCCTGAAATCGATCCAAGAATCTAAGAGTTCCATGTCCGTGGAAGCTGAAACAAGCAGTTCTTTATGAAGATGACATCATGTACCAATCATTGGTATGTGATGCTGATGCTGCGACCATAGTCACACACACCCTCGAATGCACTCACAGACCCCACGCACACACACAGACACAGAGACACGCGCACACAAATGCACACCCGCACGCAAACGCACACATACACCCAGGTACAAACAGAACAGACGCACAAAATTGATATGTCAGCCATATATAAATATGGCTGATAAACGTTGAGGTGAACTTGCCTCGTTTACGATAGAGAGTGTGATCTTTTTAATCCTCTAAACACCTGTCAATCTGGCATGTGGTGTGAGTTCAAATATCTGTTTGGCTGCCAGGTAAATTGATCACTGAGATAGAGATGAATAAGCATGAAGTTGGTTTAAAAATAGCTGCTGCGTGTAGTACTATTAAACTACTTTTTTTTGCTTAGCTTGCAGCATTTCTCAGGGGCTTGGGGGCTTGGTGGGTTGTGGGGTTGGGGGGTAGCTTCTGTGTAGTGAAGCTTTATTTAATGTAGAGTAACTGGGAGCTTAGCTCACTACACTCTCCAAGTAACTCACCCAACCCTGACACCCACACACACACACGCACACACACACACACACACACACACACACACACACACACACACACACACACACACACACACACACACACACACACACACACACGCACACACACACAGACCTCCCAGTGTGCTGTCTGGCCCGAGGCCTGATGTATTAGGGATTCCCGTCATACTGGGATAAAGTTAGCTACAGTTGACTTGAGCTCCTTTGCAGTAGCGTTTGTGTATTTGTGTGTGTCGGTGCGCACGTGTTTCCGTGTGTGTGTGTGTGTGTTTGGGTGTGTTTTATGTGTTTCTGTGTGTACTTCTGCATGCGTGTGTTTTTGCGTGTTTGTTTAAGTGTGTGTTTCTTTGTGTGTTTCCATGTGTGTGTGTTTCTGCCCGTGTGCGTGTGTGCGTGCGCGTATGTGTGTTTCTTTGTGTGTGTGTGTGTGTGTGTGTTTCTCTTTGTGTTTCCGTGTGTGTGTGCGTGTGCATGTGTTCCAGTCTTTGGGTGATCCGGGCACGCACCACACCGCCCTGGCCCCTGAGCGAGTCTCTCTGTCTGGAGGAAAATATCTGGCAGCTCCGCCCATCGCCAAGTTCACAGGGCCCGTCTCCGTCCCACTGTATCCATGTGTTTAAAGCCTCAGCCTCCACTCTCTCATTCTGTCCCTCTTCACTTCCACCTATACGCCTTCGATTTCCCGGTCGTTGGTGGCCCTCCTCATTTCCTTCTCTTTTCCTCATTCCTTTCTTTTTTAATATCTCACTGCATCTCACGGCCTCGGTCTCTATTAACCTCCGGCTGCCTCTGTGTCTCTCTCTCTCTCATGGCTGTTTAAAGCACTCTCTGCCTCCCTCCCTCTCTCTGTCTTAGCTGCTTCGTCCACACTCCCTCCCTCTCTCTGTCTCTCACTCTCTATCTGTGTCTCTCTCTCTGTCTCTCAGTCTCAGTCTCAGTCTCTCTCTCTCTCTCTCACTCTCTCTCACCCTCTCTGTCTCTCCGGACGTGTGGTTCTTTTAATATTCCGTCAGTATGGCTGCTGTCCTCTCACTGTGGCTCCAGTGGAGGGGGGGGGGGGGGGGGGGGGGGGGGGGGGGAGAGAGAGAGAGAGCTAAAGAGAGACTGACAGAGAGAGAGAGAGAGAGAGACGGAGAGAGAGGGAGATGTAGTCAACTCACTTGCAGTTGATTGAATGCATATGGGAAACAGACACATACACACATACACACACACACACACACACACACACACACACACACACACACACACACACACACACACACACGGGGCGTGGAGCTTCAGAGCCGTACCCCCCTTCCTCTGTGTTCCCCCATGAGGGGTGGAGGAAGCTGCCAAGTGTTTTGTGTCCGTGGTGTTGGCGTGTCATCTCCTCAGCAGCCGCGTCTTGAGGGCCCCTCGGGGGGCCCCTCTCAGACTCACATCCCGGTCCCGGGCTGGGTGGGGTCCGGGACCACAGGAGGAGGCTGAGGCGTTCCACCTGGAGCCAGGTGCATGCTGGTCCGGGGGGGGGTTCTGGTCTCAGTGTGTTTCACCTGGAGCCAGGTGCATTCTGGTCCGGGGGGGGTCTGGTCTCAGAGCGGTTCACCTGGAGCCAGGTGCATTCTGGTCCGGGGGGGGGTCTGTTCTCAGAGTGTTTCACCTGGAGCCAGGTGCATTCTGGTCCGGGGGGGGGGTCTGTTCTCAGAGCGTTTCACCTGGAGCCAGGTGCATTCTGGTCCGGGGGGGGGTCTGTTCTCAGAGTGTTTCACCTGGAGCCAGGTGCATTCTGGTCCGGGGGGGGGTCTGTTCTCAGAGTGTTTCACCTGGAGCCAGGTGCATTCTGGTCCGTGGGGGTCTTCTCTCAGAGTGTTTCACGGCAGCAGTGATACACAACCCTCGACAGAACAGGGCGGGGCAGCGATCAGGGATGAATACCTTACGATGTGCAACCCAGCAGAGTGGATTGGAGTGTATGGATTTTATTTTAATCAGGGTTTGTTTGGTGCCGGGGACTTTGTATTCTTGCGCATCTGCAGCACAGCCTAAGGTTTGTGTGCGTGGCAGTGTGTGTATTTGTTTGTGTGCATACATGGGTGTGTGTGTGTTAGTGCGTGTGTGTGTGTAAAAAAGTGTGCGTGGGTGTGTGTGCATACGTTTGTGTGTGTGTATATACGTGTGTGTTTCCCTGTGTTTGTATCCATTTTTATGTGTGAGTGTGTACATGTGTGAGTGTGTATGTACGTGTGTGTCCCTGTGTTTGTGTCTATGTGTGTGCGTTTTTGTGTGTGTGTCCCTGTGTTTTCTGTCCATGTGTGTGTGTACGTGTGTGTGTGTGTCTGTGTTTGTGTCCATATATGGGTGTGAAAGAATGTCAGGGTGAGTATATGCGGTTGCCTGTGTGTTTGCGGAACGCACGGAGGCCTACGCCCTTCCTGATTTGTTTATATTGTTATATCTTACCTATCTTACCATAGGATTCGGTTTCCTGTGTTAGTGTGTGTCATTGTGTGCGTGGGTGTGTGTGTGCGTGAGTTTTTCCATCTGTGAATATATACATTTATTAACCTGGAGGGAACCGTAGAGACACCACGCCCTGCTGCGTATGGCGAGCGAGCCAAGAAACGTGTCAGATTCTCACGCTATTTGTTCCGAAACAGGAAACGCCGGCATCACGCCATTCTCCGCCACGTTCTCTGCGTCTGCTGCAGTCTGTCGAGGGGGCGTCGCCCGTCCACCTTGACTCGCAGCCGATTGGACGAGCTTCAACCAGTCGTATCCCGCACTCCCCATGATGTAAGTCGTAGTGCGACGTCATCTCAGACTCCAGCGAACGTTAACGATCGTTTAAATTGAAAATGATTAATTCCACCGCCCTGGCGACGTCATCATGCATCACTCGCTGGGGTTCGCTGATTGGCCGGTTTTTGTTGGGGGCGTTGGCGCCGTATGGGGGGGCGGGTTCCAGACCAACACCCCGAGGCAGAACCGCAGGGGGGCAGGCCGGAACAGGCTGGTTCGTTGGGGCGAGCCGCATAGCAAACACAGACTCTCACAACAGTGAGAGTCCTCGGTCTCGCTCATTATAACGCATTAGAAGGTCGGCATAACAGATCATGTCCTCCACATATTGTGTGTGATGGTAAGTGACTGCCACGGAGGAGGATGACAGTGTCGGGTGAGGACGGCTGTGGATGTCATCAGCGCCCGTCGGAATCTGTTTAGGATTCCAGACGTCTTCGCCCGGGTCCCAGAGTGTTTTAAAACACCCCTTCCTGCCACCGAGATAATTGGTCGGCCGTAAACACATGTTAATTAGCTGGCTTTGATCGCTGAAAAGATATCACTTCCTGACCGAACGGCAGCACTCTCTCTCTCCCCTTCTCTCTCTCTCTCCCCTTCTCTCTCTCTTTCTCTCATTCTCTGTCACTCCCATTCTCTCTCCTTCTCTTTTTCTATCTACTCTCTCCTCTCTCTCCCCTTCTCTCTCTCTCTCTCTCTCGCTCCGATTCTCTCTGCTTCTCTATCTTTCTCTCTTTCCATCAACCTTTCTGCCTTTCTCTCTCGCTCTTCTCAGGCTCTCTCTCTCTCTCTCTCTCCCTCTGTTTCTCTCCCTCTGTTTCTCCCCCTCTCTCTCCTTCCATCCCTCTGTCTCTTGTGTTTACTGCTTGTCTCTATGTGGCAGGGAGAGGACAGGAAGTGTGAGGGAGAGAATGCCGGAGTGGAAAGATGGGAAAGAAAAGAGAGCGAGATTCTCTTCTTCTTCTGAAGTGTTAAAAGCCCCCTGCGGGCAATGCTTCCTGCACAGCCTCTTCCTCCACTGTTTCACCAATTGCTTATTACTATGACTCATAAAGTACACACAAACGCACGCACGCACACACACACACACACACACACACACACACACACACACACACACACACACACACACACACACACACACACGCACGCACGCACACCCAAACAAATGTAATCATGCACCGATACACAAACACACACCCTCACACACACAAACCTACGTGTTCACCGATGCAGACACACACACACTGAGAGACACACACACACACACACACACACACACGTAAGCATACACCAATGCGCACACACACAAACACGCACACGCACACACACGCACACAGGGATGGGGTCGTTTAGTCTTAAATTCTCAACATGATCTCGTTTCTCTCCTTGTTTGTGGTTCTGTTGACCAGAGACCCCGGAGGGCATTGCGGTTCTTCCAGAGAAAGAACACGGCGGGTTCCACGAATTTCCTAAGGAGGGACTTCCTGTTGGAGGAGGCCAATGGCGCTGATCCCTGACAATTCCCTGGTCTGTCTGCATGGCACACCGCTATTCACTCACTAGTAATTCACTCTTCAGTCACTATTCATCACTACTCTTTACGAGAAGAGTTGTTCATTCACTAGGTCACCTTTAATGTACCGACAGCGATATATTGTTTCTCTTCTTCCGACAAATGTACTTATTGGAAGTCGCTTTGGTAAAAAGCATCTGCTGAATGCCCTCAATGTAAATGTAGATGGATACCTTTTCGTGTCATGTCGGGGGAGGAACACAGGGGGCAGCAGAGGTCAAACGGCCACGTCCCCTGCTCCGCCCTGTCCCCCGACTTAGCAGGAAACAAAAGAGGGAGGCCGTTCACGCTTAAAGCCGGATATCTTAATGCCCCCATGGTTTTGTAATGCATGCACACATGAATGTTTCAAAGAGCAGCGTGGCGGCGGTGGTGGCACTCTCAAACAATCCTAATTAACCCTGCGGGTGCGCTGGCAAGGATGTGTCGAAGTTCTGCTGCTGTCTTTGGTTTCTGTTGTTGTGTCTGAGCTCCCTGCCGGCTCCCGCGGCCCAGTGCCGGTCCGGTCTGTTTAAAGTGTTTCCAGCAGCTCGCCGACAGAGCGGTGGGAGGGGCCTGTGTTGGCTGGCTCCTAAGAGCCTTGCGCGAGGGGAGACATGCATGTGGGCCTCTGTGGTTCTGTTTGTTTGTGTCTCTTTGTGTGTGCCTGTGTGTGTGTGTGTGTGTGTGTGTGTGTGTGTATGTGTGTGTGTATTTGTTAGTTCCTTTGTTTGTTTCTGTGTGTGTCTATGTGTGTGTGTGTGTGTGTGTGTGTGTGTGTGTGTGTGCATCGGTGGCAAGATTTGTTTGTTTTGTTTTGTTTCTTTGTTGTTTCGTCTTTGTGGGTGTGTGCGTGTGTGTATCCGTGTGTGTGTGTGTATCACTGCGTGATTGTTTTTGTTTGTGTGTGCGTGTACGTATGCTTCTTTGTCGGTTTTAGAATTTGCGCTGGAATGTTCTCCGCATGCATTTTCCAGTCGTACGTTTGTACATATGTGTCTGTGTGTGTGTGTGTGTCTGTATGTGCATGAGTGTAGTTGTGTGTGTATTTTTTTGTGTTAATTTTGACAGCAATTTTAGATATTGTATCACTCACAGACCTCTGGCTAAAATGGCGTTTAGTTTTATTCATATTCGAATCATCTGAATCGTATTAAATTGAGAGGAGTTTAAGTGTTCTATATCTACAGTAGATTAAGTCCACTAAAGTCTACGGGTTAAGCAGCTCCGGGTCATTCTCATTCCTTATCAGCACAGGACCTTGGCCGTTTCGTTTAGCTGGTATTGTATTTCAAGTTGAGCTTGGGTGAGATGATAAAATACCGTTAACTGGAAAAATAAACATTTCAGTGTACCTCAACTTCCGCGATTCTTGCGATGACTCGTCAGAAAATGTTTGTGTGTTTGCCCCTTATGGCCGCTTCACATGGGTTACAACGGGCCTGTTCTTCTCCTGATCCCAATCATTTAGTTTTCTGTACAGTTTACGAGACATGTAGTTAGTGTATGCTACGCATGCTACTAGTGCATGTGACATTAGTTCTGATTCAATCCCTACAGAATCGTTCATTCCTTAACGTTTTGGTCTCGTTTTTACAAGATGACGTTAGTGTCTAAAGCCTTCATAACAGTGTTTGTCATCATAAATTCCATTTTACCCATCCATCGTCTCGTTTTCAACCGTGAAACTGTGTTGATGAAGAAACGGCGAAAACGATTTATCGCCGTAGCTAACACAGGTACGTATCTGTGCGTGTGCGCACGTGTGTGTATGTCTACAGTGGGTATTCGTGCAAACGCAAATACCTCGTGTGTACATATGAACACACATGAGCTGAGATCGTTAGCTCCGGGGCATGGAGTGCTGCGCGGGGAACAGCTACTTTGACAAATCCTCCTCCCGTCCTCGTGGCCCCCGGTGTCCTATCTACAGCTGGAGGAGGGACGTCCTGGGTTGTGGGTTTGAGTCCTCTGTGGCTCCCCCCCCCCCCCCCCCCCCCCACCCCCCCCCCGATCCCCCCTTCCCACCGCAGCCTCTGTAAACATCCAGCACTCTTTTGGAGGCAGCCCAGTGCTGTTAATGAGCACACTCTGGTGGGTTAGCTCGCTAGCTGGCGTGTAAGTGGGGCGTTGTGTGAAATAAATGATGAGGGCGCGAATGTGAGGTACCGCCCCCACTGTTCCCCCTTCACACACACACGAACGCACGCGCTCACACACACACACACGCACACACTCATGAACGCATGCGAGGACACGCAGACACGCACACATGAAGGCACGCACGCACGCACACACACAAACACACACACGAGCACACGTACGCGCGCACGCATGCACGCACACACTCAGAGTGAGCTTGTTGGTTAGTGTGCGTTGGTGTGTCTTACAAGGCTCTCCTTCGCATCTGTGTTCTGGTTTATTTGCATGTTTGTTTGTTGGTTTGTTTGTTAGTTTGCAGGCTTTTTAAAACTTGAAACTTGTTAAAGCATGTTAGGACACACACGCAGACATCACTGTCTGCGTGTGTGTGTGTGTGTGTGGGGGGGGCTGGGTGTGTCTATGTGTGTGTGTATGTGTTGTATGGATGTATGTATGCTGATGTTTGTGTGTGTGGTCGGGTCCGTGTGTTTGTTCGTATACATATGTGTGTCCATGAATGTTTTTTTCGTGTATGTACACGGTTGAGTGTGTGTGTGTGTGTGTGTGTGTGTGTGTCTATCTGGACCTCTGCTGCTGGTTGCGTTCCACGGGTGAAGCCTGGTGTTTACCGTCAGAGACCTGGCACCTTGTTCGTCCAGATGGTGCTGTCCTGCATCAGAGAGAGAGAGAGAGAGAGAGAGAGAGAGAGAGAGAGAGAGAGAGAGAGAGAGAGAGAGAGAGAGAGAGAGTATGAGCGCTCCAGATCCTCTCATCTGTCCTCCCTTTCCATCTTATCTCTCCTTTTTGGGAGCAGTCTCCTCTTCCTTATTCCTCTTTGGTATCTTCATGCTTTCCTTTCATCCTGTGCCATCTCACTCTCTCTCTCTCTCGCTCTCTCTCTCGCTCTCTCTCCCTCTCTATCTCCGTATTCCTATCTTTCTTCCTCTCTCTCTCTCGCTTGCTCCCCCCACTCTCTCTTTTTCTCTATCTCTCCTCCCCTCTCTCTCCTTCTCTCTTGCTCTTTCTTTTTCTCCCTTTCTATGTCTATCTTGCTTTTTCCCCTCTCTCTGGCACTCTCTCTGGCACTCTCTCTTTCCTTCTCTCTCTCTCTCTCTCTCTCTCTCTCTCTTTCTCTCTCTCTCTCTCATTCTCTTTTCTACTCTTTCCCTCATGTATTATACACAGGTGATTTTACTCACTCTAATATCTCTCCAAACACTTTCCCTGCATCTCATATCCTTCGTTCTTCTATGTCTCTCTATCTTTTTTCCCGCCCATAAGTACCCGATGTCGTCTTGGTCTTTTGATAGAGAAATCTGAGGGAAGTTCAACCGTCTGTGTGTGTGTGTGTGTGTGTTTGTGTGTGTCTCTGTGTTAGTGTATGATCCTGTGTGTTTTTGAAATGGATGCGAAAAACTCTCCTTGTGGTGGCTCTAGAGACCTGATATTTACACAGCAAAGTTATGTCGGAGATGACCAGAACAAGACAGCCATCTGTCAACCTGTCTGCCTGTCTCTCTCTGACACCTTGCACTCTCTCACCATCCTTCTTTCTGGAATATTCTGGTGTGTGGCTTATCCTGTCTCATTTTTCGATGTAGTGAGTTTACAATTTTATTTTTAATTGGATTGTTTTCATTTGTCTCATCTGCTGCCAAGTCATGAGCAACCTGAGAAGAATCAACTATTATTTATTTAGTACGTCTCAAACAAATACTATTCCATCAGGTGATGAACAATCTTTATTTGTTTTCGCACATAACACATCTAATTTAAAAGCATTACAAACCTTACCTGAACAAAGTAAGGCTCAGTCGGATTGAAAATGTGCTTAAGAGTTGAAGTGTGTCTATGTGCATGTGTATGTTAGTACCATCTAGGTGACTTTGACTGGACACCTCCAGATAAGGACATAGGGTTCTGAAAAAACTGTGTATCGTAAGGTTTGCAGAAAATGATACTTGTTGCTGGTGCTCCATGTTGCCATGTAGGAGATGTTCCTTGAGTGTGCAGACTAATTGCTCAATGCATGACAGGTGTGTAGCCCCACCCAGCCCCAGAGTCCAATCAGACCTGGGCCAGGTGAGGCTGCCTAAACCAGCCATCCTCCACACACACTCCACAATGGTGTTTTCACCCCTCTGGTGAAGTAGGAAGTCAGAGCCTTACCGAGGCCCGTGAAGCAGCTAGGTCTCTTCAACCAGTCTGTCAGTTCTATCAGCAAGCAAATCAGAGGTCTCTTCAGCAAATCTGAGGTTCCTTCAGCCAATCAGAGGTTCCTTCAGCCAGTCAGTTAGAGGTAATATCAGCCAGCCATCTAGAAGTCTCTCCAGCCATCCAGAGTCTAATGATCTAATGTTCCTTCAGTCAGCCAATCCCAGGTTCCTTCAGCCAGCCAACCAGAGCTCTCTTCAGTCATCCAGAGTCTCTTTAGCCAGTCAGCGGTCTCTTCAGCCAGCCAACCAGAGTTCTCTTCAGTCATCCAGAGTCTCTTCAGCCAGTCAGCGGTCTCATCAGCCAGCCAATCCGAGTTCTCTTCAGCCAGCCAACCAGAGGTCTCTTCAGCCATCCAGAGTCTCTTCAGCCAGTCAGCGGTCTCATCAGCCAGCCAATCCGAGTTCTCTTCAGCCGGCGAACCAGAGGTCTCTTCAGCCATCCAGAGTCTCATCAGCCAATCAGCGGTCTCTTCAGCCAGCCAATCCGAGTTCTCTTCAGCCTGCCAACCGGAGGTCTCTTCAGCCATCCAGATTAGTGGGTAGCCCAGGCCGGGACCAGGAAGCGAGGGGATGCCAGGTTGGTCCTACCCTCCTGGATGAATGTGTTGTAAGCGTGATGCAGGTCTTCTCCGTTGGACCATGTCCCCTTCACTCCAGGCGTAGTTTGGTTCCGTCGGTTCAAACACTCGTGTTGTCAAACACCTCTGAGCTCTGTCTTTACCAGGCCATGTTCTGTTGTACAATCCAACACACAACTGTAAGCACATACACACACTGGAACTGTATTTGCTTCCAGGGTGATTACTTTAAAACATATCCTTACGTAATATAAACCTGTAATTAGTCAACACTAATTACAGTTTTTTTCAATGAAATGCGTCATTGTCGATGTTGTCCTCAATTAAAAAAAGACACAAATAATAAGACAAACCAAATGCTTAAGTAGATACATGAGGCTCTACTTTTTGAATATAGCACACAATAGCTCTGTGACCTTGATGATTGGCAGGTCCTAAGAAAGGCCTGGGCCATACTGGTTTGTTCCAGCAGAGTCAGTTTGAGCTTCCACCTTCAGGTAGAAGATATAGAGCTCCAACTCAGTGGTCTAAAGAGGTCAAAGACTCGGTCGTTTGCACTGCAATTAGAAGGCTGAATCTGGACAAATGATTGCACTGTGCACCTTCTGCACCCAGTCATTTGCTTGTCGTTTGTCTTCACATAAAGTGGTCTTGCACTGCACTGTGCTGTCACTGTTGTGTTGTTGTATCTGTGTCCTGTCTGGTATTTTGTCTTCATGTTGTATCTATGATGGATTGAATGTGTTTTTAATACCCCGGCTGCCAACCCATTTCCCCCAGTGGGATAATACATCTGATTTGACTTGATGTTGCATGATAAGTGAACTTGGTATGACATAACTTTAACAAACAACCTGGCTCTAACATCTCGTGTTGATTCCTTGTAATATGTTTAGATTAAAACATGACATCAATCCACTGGAAGAAGACATTCGCTTCCGCCCTGATTTATTCACATTCTGTATGGTTCCTGATTAGTTTACCCCCTTGTGTGTCGCACATACTGACTGCTTGGTTGAGTAGCGAGTTCTGAGGAAGTCTATTAAGGTCTGAAGGCCTTCATCACAGTGTTTTTAGACCCGGAATCCCTCACGGTAGACCCAGGATGCCACAAGGTATAGGCCCAGGATCCCTCTGTCTGCCCTTGTCATATGCACATGCTCAGATGCAAGGGAAGTCTCCGTACGCAGCGGCAAACATCTCACCGCCGGCTGTGAGATTTTTAGCCGTTACAAATGAGGTGTTTAGCCATTGCAAATTTCTCCCCCTTTAATTTCCTGTGCATTCTAGCCTAATGATAGAACGCCCAATGCCAATTGCATTAGCCCAATGCTATTAGCTTTATGCCAATGCTGATATCTTCAGCACAATGCTAATAGCTTTAGCCCAATGCTAATAGCTTCCCCATCAGCGGTGCCCAAGGGAAGGCGGGCTGGTGCTAAAGGAGCGGCGGCGGCGACGGCGGCGGGAGAACAAATGAGAGGGCTGCTGATGTTCAGCTGTTAGCTTCCTCGGCGGCTAACGTGCGCGCGCGCGGCCGGCCGCTGCTGGCGGCGGGTTAGCAGTTTGGCGGCTGACAGGAGCCATCCTTCACACGGCCCGGCCATATGCCACGCCACCGACACGGGGGACGGTTACAGATGCTGCAGCTGCTGCCTCACTGTACACCCCGAAGTACACACACACACTCATGCACACGCACACAAACGCATGCACACGCATACACATTGCATGAGTTGAGTTACCCACTAACTTTTTCACACACAGACACACATATTCATACACACACACTCAGCCACAGACACACTCGTATGTGCACACAAAGAGACGCATAGATATATACATACACACAATGTGTACGTGTAAGGTTACCACATAACTTTCTCGCAGATACACAAACTCGTGCACACACTCAGACACGCATACACATACTTGCATGTACACACACAAACATACACACACACATACTCGCTCACATTGTGTAAAAGTTGAGTTACACACACACACACACACAAACTCTTGTATGTGTTCATACGCACACACACACACATACAGACACTCACTTGTACGTACACGCACACATAGACACACAAACATACAGACGCATATTGTGTACGAGTTGAGTTACCCACTTCCTTTCTCACACACATACACAAACAGAAAGTCTTACACACACGCACGCACGCACGCACGCAGGCACGCACACACGCACACACGCGCGCACACACAAAGCTTTGGCAGACGGAGAGGGGGAGTTGATGCAGTTTGAGAGAAACCATGGGTGAGCAGGAAGAGAAGACGAGGAAAGTATTGAGGAGGACTAGCGATGTCTTTATTGTGGTGCATGGTTTTAAGGGCCGAACACGACAGGATAAAGGACTGCCTTAGAGGTTGGGCAGGGGGAAGTATTAAAGTCGACTTAATGTGAGCTAAATTGGGGAAGCAGTGCCTTGAGAAAGCAGCATAGTCAGAGACAGAGCAGGCCAGGGATGAAAAGCTAAACAGCATCTATAATATGTGCATAGCTAGAATATCTAATAACAGAGATCTTTCATATGTCATCATACCTCATAACTTGAAGCAGGCCATGTTTGACCTAGAGAATATTGCTTTAATTTGTGTGATGTTTACTTCACTCCAGCGTCGACTCTCTTCCACCTGGATTTGAATCCACCATTTCTTTCTCTTCTCAAGTTAAAGGAAAAGTTTGATGTCATGTAACTTTCCAAAGTATTTTTTTTATAATCACTTAAAAATAGTACTTAGCATTGTGTAGAGTCTTTGCTGTATACAGGGAATGGGCTGACCTAGTGATTGTTACTGCTTGGCACTTGTTTCTATAAAAATAATTTCTGAAACAACAGCGATATATTGTTGTTTCTCTTTTTCTGACAAATGTACTTAAAGTCGCTTTGGATAAAAGTGTCTGCTAAATGCCCTTAATGTAAATGTGGCTTAGTGATGCAAAACGCCTCATAGACTCTCAGTCAATGTGGTAAAGTTATGCTCCTTTAAGCTAAGGATGTCTATACACCTTATAACTCCTTTACAGCTGAGGCAGCAGAAAAACTTCAAACTGGACCCACTGCAAGTGTGTGTGTGTGTGGGTGTCAGGGTGTGTGTGTGTGTGTGTGTGTGTGTGTGTGTGTGTGTGTGTGTGTGTGTGTGTGTGTGTGTGTGTGTGTAAGCGATTGACCGTGAATCGACACACAGGTTTTCGTCTCCTGTCTGCTGCCATGGTTACCGTGGACCAAGCCTTCCGCACTCTATCAATCATCTGGTAATATTGGCGTTGATTACATAACGGCGGTTGCTTTGATTGGTCTCAGCTTTCTTGGAGGTAGCTCCGTCTGAGTATCGGAGAGGCCAGAGGAGACAGACATGTTGGTTCACGGTCGAGGGAATGGTGTGTAGTGTGGAGGCTCGTACTTTGGAATCAAACCTGTGATGAATGGACTGCATTTATATAGCGCTTTTCTAACTAGTGGCCACTCAAAGCGCTGTACAATATTAACATTCACATATTCATGCACACATTCACACACCAACGGCGGTGTCAGCCATGCAAGGTGACAGCCAGCTCGCCTGGAGCATTTAGGGTGAGGTGTTTGCTTGCTCAGGGACACCTTGACACTCGATCGACCTAGCAACCTTCTGGATACCAAAGAACCCGTGCTACCTCCTGAGCCACATGCCTCCACATGTGGCACTACAAGATTTCCTGAATGATGAGCACAGAATGGGCTGTTCCTGTGTGGCTGCTAAGCAAATCCATGTTGGTGTAAATCAGTGTGAATCACATCTTGACACAAAACATTGTCAGAGTGACGGCGTTTTGGCGTGTGTCAGAGTAAACATCAGCCGTTCAACATGGCCCACTCTGGAGCATACTCAACCAACATCCCTTTATAGTAATCAGTTCCCCATGGTCTCTTTATGTCATAGCGTTAACATTAGAATCCTGCTTATGTGAAGACTATACATTGTGATGTTTACGTTTGACACACACACACACACACAGGTATGTTAGGGAGGTAGGGTGAATTTCAACTGCCGTTCTAAATATTAATTTGGAAGCCATTTTGGATCCTCACAACTCCTTCTCCAATCTCTGACGGTTCCGTCACCCTTCTGTGTAAATAAATGAATGCGGCTGGCGGCTGCAACATCTGACATCCAAAGCGTTTGGGTTCCCCCCGGACTAGTGGTGTAGCGTTGGGGGGGGGGGTACACAGCAGGAACTCCCACCGCCAATGTCGGAAATTACATAACATTTGATTCACATTTAGCATGAATAAACCAACAGTGCTAACCGTTTGGCTGCCATCTGAATCTGTTGCAGTTTGTACTGTTGTTGTGTTGTTGCCGGCTAGACGACGGAGAGGTCAAAGGTCAAATTTCACGTGCAGTTACTCATGCGTGTATTGGAGTAAAATATCATTTTAAAAGGAAGACCAAACCCTCAGAAATGATAAGGGGTGCAGTGGGCTATGATAGGAATTGGTCCAGTTTTGGTAAACGTCAACCCCCCCCCATCTTTTGACCAGAAGTTCAACAGAAGGCTTTTTTTTTGCTTAAATGTCGAGTTTGATTTTCTGTGAATGACGAAGCCATGGAGGAATTGACAAGCATCGAAGCTCCTGTATTCATTGATTTTTACTTAATATTTGTCTGTTTTCGTGTGTGTATGTCTGTGTGTGTGTATGTGTGCATGCAAAAGTGTGTTTGTGTGTCTTTGTGTGTGTGTGTGTGTGTGTGTGTGTGTGTGTGTGTGTGTGAATGTGTGTGTGTGTGCATTCGCGAGTGTGTGTAAATGTGTGTGCACGCGTGTGTGTGTTTATGTGTGTGTGTGTGTAAAACCAGATATTAAAGCATGTCACGCACATGCTTTGGCAGTCCATTGTGCCAGAAGCGAACGCAGATTTAATCTACCACACACATAATGCCAAACGCCAGGGGCAGTTCAAGACTGACCTTTTGGGAACTTAGCCCCCGGCCCCCCTCCCAAAAAAAAACACAATTTGAGAAAAATGGAAAGATGTCTGCAAAGCCAACTTTATTCGACATGAGCTTTTCATTGCTTGAATTGAAAACAAGGAGATGTAATACACACTCAGCTTCATGAGTCACCCAACGGTGGAGCCTCCTGCGCTATCAAAACTGTGCGGATAGTTAGCGTACCTAGCGGTGACGGGACAGCATTTTGTGTCTCGGGAAACACCTGCTGTCCCGTGCGTGGGATTTAAAGGCCTCAGGTGTTAGAGGGGATGTAGGGGAGCACTGACTACGGCTAACATCGTGCCTAGATCTGTCCAGAGCTTCAGAAGTCAAACGATGAAATCTCTCAGGTTGGAGAAAATTGAATTGGGGCGGTTGAGGTTGAGGTGTTCCGTGGCTAAATTAATTGAAAAACATTTACAAACAATTTTTTTTTTATTGTAACATTTTTCTAACTTTTTCACGCACGGGCAAACCCTGTAAATCGACGAGAAACAAAATCGACCAAACACAAAGTGTTCAAAATTAGATTGATGCAAAAATGAATGAATAAATCAACCGGGTGTTGAGAATGTTGCCTGAAGGGTTTAGAGGAGGTAAGTGACAGCTACACTCTTCCCCCCTGTCTCCCCCTCTCTCCCTTCATACCTCCACCTCCCCTACCCCAGGTCTCTCCAGAGAAGCCAGGAGGTGAACTGCCTGGCAACACATAGTGGGGGAATTTAATTACTGATTATAATGATCAGGAGGCGATGCCACGTCGTTATTATTCATCTTCGCACTCGTTCCTTCTTTCATTCTCTCGTTCATTCTCATCGTTTATTCTATCCCTTCTTCTCTCGCTCTCTCTCTCTTCTTCCAATGGCTGTTATTCAACTTCACCTATATACATTATTTTCTTCTTCTTCATCATCACCTCCTTCCAAAATGGTCGCTGTCGTCACTTCTTTGTTTAATGTCCTCTACCGCGGTTCGGCGCCCTCCAAAGACCAACTCCGGTAGAGTGCATCTCCAATGAAGAAAGTCGTAGCTTCCTGATGCTTTCATGTCACGACGAACCAGAGCCAAGCCCAGAGGGAAGACGGGGATATTAATAACCATGGTTGGTTTTGCTGAAGCAAAGTTATATTAGGTTATAATCAAACGACATAACGTGAGGATCACCTTTGCCCCGATAATAATACATGTCATTTAGTAATGGAGTTATGTTTGATGAGCATGCATGTGGTTTTAATGAAGAGGAGCCTTTCTACTATGCGGTCGTTAGTTCAACAGAGAGAATAAGACTCTCTTTATAAGGCTTTTATTTATTATTTGAATGTCATGATTGTGAAAATGACAACGTTTAAACGTGTGCGTGCACGTGGGCGGGGGTCAGTAATGTAGTTTGGTTCGAACGTGATCCCTGATTCAGATATATTCCAATCATTTACCTTAACGCAAACTGTCGTGAAGCCGAACATTATTGTGTTCAGAATGACTAACAAGGGAGTAGAAAGTCAAACCAAACCAGATTCCTAATGAATGAATGAATGAATAAATAAATAAATGTACTTAGACACAGCTGGTGCTGCTCCTTGCCATCATTAACTCATGCATTTGATCCTGGCTCACACCTTAATATACAATCTGCCCTTCTTTCCCTCCTCTGAGTAGTCTGTGCAGCTTTGTGATCTTTCATTGTGTATTTAAATGCACTTAAAGGCTGCCATCAGGTGTGTCTGGAGGATCCGTAACCTAATGCATGCTTAAAATATGCAGGGAGCCGGGTGGTAATTGGTTTTGGTTTGTGTGGTGACTGGGAAGAGCGAGAGTCGGTGCTGACTGTTCCCTCCCGGCTAATTGGGTGTTTATACCTATTTATACCAAATATGTCAGAATCGAATACGTTCCTGTGTGTCTTTCACTACTTCTCTCTGCGCCTTCATGAGGCTGCACCTCTTTGGTCGCTCTTTCTCCCTCGCTCTCTCTCTCTCTCTCGCTTTCGCTCTCTCTATTTCCCCCTCTCTCTCTGTATCCTTTCCCCTCCTTTCTCTATGCTTCTCTCTCTTTGGCTCCCACTCTCTTTCTTGCTCTTTCTCTCTCTCTCTCTCTCTCTCTCTCTCTCTCTCTCTCTCTCTCTCTCTCTCTCTCTCTCTCTCTCTCTCTCTCTCTCTCTCTCTCTCTCTCTCGCCTGGGTTTTCCAAGGTGGCTCTTATTACACTCTGGGGGGAGAACTCCCTCCCTGTGTGTGTGTGTGTGTGTGTTTATAATCAGCATTACAGATGCATTTCTTCTGTACACTTTCCGTATGGGTATTTTGTGTATGTGTTTGGTTCTGTGGGCACTCTAAGGAAGTGTGTGTGTGTGTGTGTGTGTGTGTGTGTTCCTCTGTGATTGTGTTAAGATGGATATGCGTCAGTCAGAACTTCTTCCTGGAGTGTGATTAATGAAACCAGCTGTGGAGACCGTGCTGTATCACACAGACGTACACACGCTCAAATATGCCCGCTTGCTCACACACACACACTTAAATATGCTCGCCTGCACACATGCACACACACTAAAATATGCCCGCTCGCACACACGCACGCACACTAAAATATGCTTGCAAGCACGTAAACTAACAGACAAAAATATGCTCTCACACACACACACACACACACACACACACACACACACACACACACACACACACACACACACACACACACACACACTAAAATATGCTCTCTCGCAAACACACAAACGCAAACACACTAAAATATGCTCACACACACATGCTCGCACACATGCACAAGCACATGCACACATCGATCACGCACACACACACACACACACACACACACACACACACACACACACACACACACACACACACACACATGCGCATGCATTCTCTCTCTCGCTCCCTCTCTCACTCTCACTCTCCAAATACACACAGTATGCACTGTAAAACACAATGAATAACACATTTTTTAATGTGCGTGTGTACACTAACACTCACAAAACACACAAACCCTGAATAAAACGTATCCAGACCGGAAATACCTTATCTTCCTGTTGCTGTGCCCCTGAGCAAAAGCAGTTCTTCAGAATCCATCAATTACCTTCCCTCATGTCTGTCTGTCTGCCTGTCTGTCTGTCTGTCCAGAACCTCTGTTATAGACTATGCTCCTTGATATTCAGTTAGCATTCTTTCTCCCTCTCTCGGTCTCTCTCTTTATCTTTCTCTCTCTATATATCTCTCTCCCTCGCAATGTCTCCCTCTATCTCCCTGCTCCCTGTTATTCTCCACATCTTTATGAAGGCAGAGGTGAGAGATAGATAGATATATGGAAAAAAGTTTATATTATTTTGTGTGTGTGTGTGTGTGTGCGTGTGCGTGCGTGCGTGTGTGTGTGTGCGTGTGCGTGCAGCAAGGTCACATTTGTTGTGTGAATGTTGTGAGGGATTTTCTTCTTCAGGCATTCCGAATCACCTTTCAACTATGGACATTCTGAATCTGAGAAGAGACGGAGAGAGAGAGAGACGGGGGGAGGAAGCATGGAGAGAGGGAGAGAGAGAAAGAGAGACAGACATGGAGAGAGCCTTGACAGAAGGAGTGAGAGAGACAGAAATGGACATGAAGGATGAAAGAAGAGAGAAAACAGCATTTGTGATGCTGAACAAAATGTCCGCAACCTGCCCTACTATTCCAAATGAACCCCTATTGTCTTAGTCACAACATCATATTTGATCTGATAACACGTCATGCATTCCAACGCAAACAAGCCCGACCGCTACCCTCCGAGCTGGCAGGAAGCACGCTCGTGACGGGTGTGTGCGTGCCTCGTGCGCGGTTCCGCTGTCCTCCGTGGGGCTCTGGCCGCGCTCTGTTTGCTCGGAGTCTCGCTCAAAGACACGCCGGACGGCTGACATTGTCTTGAACAGGTGGTGTTGTCAGTAGGGACGCCATCTCGGGCAAACACACACACACACAGGCGCGCACGCACCCACCCACGCACACACTCACACACGCATAAATGAAATAATGCGTAGATGCATCGATAAACGTGACGAATTTAAATTGATTTGAAGGCGTCGTTCTCGTCCTAAACGTGGGGTTTATGTTGCCGCTGGTCTGGTTCTGACTGGGACGAAAACAGCAGCTTTGAACGACGAAGGAAACCAGTAGAAGGTGTGTGTGTGTGTGTGTGTGTGTGCGGTGGGTGTGTGGGACTGGCTGTGTGTGAAGCCATCCCAACTGGTTGAACTGGGGGTCAGTGGGTTAGGATGGGACTGCTGTATCTGCGGTTGCGCCATCTCAGAGCAGACTGGTTCTAGGTGGAGCTGTGATTAAACGCAGTTAGGCTTGGCTGGCCAGGCGGGCTGATCTACTTACTAGGGGATCTGCAGGGATTAACGCGGGATCTGTCACTGTTTCCTAACGAATATGGATAGCTTTGGTCGTGTGTTTGTGTGTTCGTACTTTTGCTTGTATCTTTCTTTTATTCCATTCTGTTTCTCGGTTTTTCTACTTTTCTATAATCAGCAACCTTGACAAACAATTCCCCCCTGGGATTAATCTGTACCCTGAAACGGAATGTGAATTAAGTTTAGCAATCAAAACATCGCTAAAGGTAAATCCACATAGACTGTTTTGTCTTAGGACAAGATTGAAGTACTCACGATTGACATTACATTGCAAATATTTGTGAGGCTCGGGCAAAAAACTATCTTGTAATTTTTTTGTTTTAATGTTGGTTCATGGTTCTCTTCACCTTCCTCATATTATGATTACTACAACACAGAGGCAATAATACAACGTCAATAGTTTTATTATTACCTAATTTAAAAAGCATTGTTCATGCATGAATATGCACTAGTAAGCCATTCATAATCAGTTATAAATTAGTAATAAGTTCTTTCAATTATGGTTAATAAGATCATTTATAAGGCGTAATCTAACAATTACAAAATATTTACAACGTGTATAATGCTTTATAAACACACACATAACTTGTATTTGTGCCTCTTTTGGTTCTTTTGTCTTTTGTGTAAGCTTATGAAGGGAAGACTGACTGTGCCTCACAAAGCATTTATCAGTTCAAGTAAAAGGCTTGGAATGCATCATGTACCATTGCAGCAGTATTAAGTAATTGGTAATTAGTAATAAATTGTAAGACGGATATAGTCCTCACTTTTGCTAAGCTTACACAAAACACTTAGCTGTTATAACAACCTGAGCTGATCATAAATTGCAGTATTATGAAGGGTTCATGAAGCATTATTAACACATCAATAGATTGTCAACGTGTGCCTTATAAATGAGCTCATAACCCATTCTCTCATTATCTTATTAATGATTCCTATCTGATTATGAATTGTTTATTAATGGGCATTCATTCAGGAACAATGTTTTATAAACGCAGACCTCTGTGTGACTTCTCTATTAATGCCTCAACGTTGCAGTTGCTTTAAAGTGCTCCCCGTGTTTATTGTAAACTCCTGGTCTGGCCTCTGCCATTAATAGAGAATTCAGCCGCTAGTACAATTCTGAAAAAGCTTTCAGCTGTTTTATTTTAACCTTGTAGTTTACCTTCCGTCTACTAAAGTGGTTTGTACCATGAGGTCAGGTCCAGTGCTGTGACTCTCTGAACTGTTACTGTTAATCTCAGCACATTTCTTTGTTGATTGATTGAAACAAAAGGAACTGTGATTAAGGGTTCGGGCGAGGATATACTTTGTTACCTACTTCCTAATGCTTTGACAATCACATGTCACATGTGCATGATCAGGAGACTAACATGTTTTCTGCATCACGGATAAGGCATTGTGTAGCACGGCGTTGCTTTTTATGTAAATAGTAAACAAAAATAACCTTCAGACTGTCTATAGCCTCTACAGCTATAGCCCTGGCTAATCTTAAAGGACCTATAGGGCTTTTCATATTCTTTGTCTGTGTGCATGTGCGTGTGCGTGCAGAAGCTTTTATCCAGGAGACTTGCAGGGGGAATGGTCTGTGGAGAGAAAAAGAGAGAGAGTTGTTCTCCCGAAGGTCACTCTACCACTGGGTCCCTAAGACAGCCAGTCTGGGACCTTCACGAGAGAGGCTGTTCAGTCAACCCCGAACCCCGAGCATCACACGCATACCCAATGTAGACATCACACACACACACACACACACACACACACACACACACACACACACACACACACACACACACACACACACACACACACTCACACTCACACTCACACTCACACCAACACTGAGACACGCACGCACGCACACACACACGCACACATACCCAAACACTGACACACACACACACACACATATACCCCAACATTGAGACACACACATATATATACCCCAACACTGAGTCACACACACACACACACACTGTACACACACACACAATGTAGACATCACACACACACACACACACACACACACACCCAACACTGAGACACGCACGCACGCATGCACACACACACTCACACATACCCAAACACTGACACACACACACACACACACATACACCCCAACACTGAGACACACACACACACACTGTACACACACACACAATGTAGACATCACACACACACACACACACACACACACACACACACACACACACACACACACACACATAAACCCTGACACTCACATACGTACATAAACGCATCCAGACTACAACGGGGTTGTGTGATCGATGCACACAACAGTGGAGGATATGGGGTTGTGTTTGTGTGAAGACGACACAGAAACACACACACACAAACACATAACACTGCGAGTGACACGGTCTGGACAACTTGTCGTGGCAGGTCTGACACCGAAAATCCCTGACAAAACTTTGAGAAACAGGCAAACTCTTTGTCTCTGTGGAGAAGAGTTTAATTATTGGATCTGTTCAAACGCGTTCATATTTGTGTGTGTGTGTGTGTGTGTGTGTGTTTGTGTGTGCGTGTGTGTCTCATTAATGGGAAGGGTGGGGGCTAGAGAGGAGCCATTTTAATTATGTGCTGCTGTGCTTCGGGGTCTCCCCCCCCCCCCCCTTCATATCTAGTGCTCACTTGGGTGTGTGTGTCTAACTGTCTGTCTGTGTGTGTCTCTGTGTCTATTAGTGTGTGTGTGTGTGGAGTGTGTGTATCTGTGTGTCTATTTATGTGTGAGTGCACGTGTGTGTGTGTGTGTGTCTGTGTCTGTTAATGTGTGTTTGTGCATGCACATTATATTTGTGTGTACCTGTGTGAGTGTGTGCGTACATATGAATGTTGTTGCGTGCGTGTGTGTGTGTGTGTGTGTCTCCGGCTCCTCACCTGCTGAACCAGGTGACAGTGCCCCGTCTTGTTACGCTCGCTGCCCTTGCTGTGACAACTCTCGGCGGCCGCTAATCGCCATGGAAATGGGCGGAGGAGGATCAAAAGAATGCCGGGGAGCACGGTAGGCTGAGCGGAGACGCTTAAATTGGCTCCTTATTGACCATGTGATCTTTAAAACACAGGCGCTTGGGCGAGCCCGCTGCTTCTCTCTGCTCCACTGATGCTCTCTGTCTCACCTCCCTCTCTTTATCTCTCTCCCGCTGTCTCTCTCACTCTCTCTCTCGCTCCCTCTCTCCCTCTCTCTCTCGCACTCTCCCTCCCTATCTCTCTTGCTCTCCCGCTCTCTCTCTATCGCTCTCTCTCGCTCTCGCTCTTGCTCTTGATCTCTCTTTCTCTCTCTATCTTTTTGAGTCACTCTCACGCCTTTGTCTCTCTCCCTTTTTCATTCCCTCTTTCTTTCTTACAGTGACGCACACATTCACGCGGACACACTCTGCATGGGCACACTGCATGGGCACACTGCATGGAAACACACAGAGGCACACACACACACACACACACACACACACACACACACACACACACACACACACACACACACACACACACACACACACACACACACACACACACACACACTCTCGCTCTCTGTGGATCTCTTGCTCGCTCGGTTACACCACTGCCCTTATAAACGCTCTCTCTCTCTCTTTTTCCACTCAGCCTTTTTCTCTCTCTCTCTCTCTGTTTATATGTATATTTCATGTCTTTCTCTCTCTCTCTCTTGGTAAAGGGATAAAGACATTAAGAGCGTTAACTATTTAGTTTTCAGCCAGCGACAAACCAGTAAAGCATACTTCAGCCCAGCGTCCGTAACCCTCCATCACATGTTCCGCCGAGGCGGAGGGGAGCTCTGAATTAATCCACCCTGAGAGAACTAATGAACCCCTTCCGCAGTCTCAACCCGGCGGGGGGAGATGATGGCGTTC
>NC_136944.1:21572020-21609545 GCF_949987615.1 Pollachius pollachius | reverse complement strand
CATCACCACACGCACGGACACACACCTACACAGGCATTATGTACACACATACATGCACACACACACACGCACACACGCACACACACACACGCACGCACGCACACACACACACGCACACGCACACGCACACACACGCACAGGCACACACAACACAGCACAGGCCCACAAAAACGCGCACAACCACACACCCTTACACATAGAAAAACACACATAAACACAAGCACACACCGACACATAAACATCCAGACACACACACAGACACTCAGCTGTACTATACATGTGTTGACGAGGACATAAAAGAGGCACAACTCTTTTGTGCTGGCACCTGAATGTTCCCTTAATCACAGCAGCGCTTCACTTATGCTCACTCGGCACATTGTGCGGACGCATAAGTCTCTCTCTATGCAGATTTATGCGGAGACAGACAGCGTGTACACTTGTCAATTGTTTCCTGTTTCCTGGTTCACACACGCAGACAGCGCACACACGCAAGCATACGCACGCATGCACACACACACACACCACACACACACACACACAGAATTGTTATCTCTGTCTACGTTCAGTTTCAGTTTCTTCTGCCCTTCCTCATACACCCTGTATAATAACAAGTGTTTTTAATATTTTCTGAGTTCCTGAGCAGAGCCTGCGGGCCGGGGCTCCAGGTGCGGTAACGAGCGCGGAGGTAATTGATCGGGGCTTGTAATTAGCGGTGGGCTGTCATTGATTGATCACAGCGCACTTCTCCCGGCCTGGCGGGCGCTGCCTCGTCGATCGGCCGGACACGCAATCCAGCGCTCCTCCACACGCCTCAGGTGCATCCGTGGGTGAGACCCCCCGCACTCTTCCTCCTCCTCCTCCTCCTCCTCTGACTTCCCTCCTCCTCCTCCTCCTCCTCCTCCTCCTCCTCCTCCTCCTCCTCTGACTTCACTCCTCATCCTCCTCCTCCTCCTCCTCCTCTGACTTCACTCCCCTCACTCCTCCTCTGACCCTCCTCCCTTCACTCCTTCTCCCCCTCACTCTTCCTCTTCCTCACTCCCCCTCTGACACTCCTCCCCTCACTCCTCCTCCTCCGTCTCACTCCTCCGCCTCCTTCTCCTCCTCCTTCTCCCCTTCATCCTATCCTCGGCCGGTCTAACTTCCCCGCCCCACCATAATCGTGGCCTCGCCCCCCCCCACACCTTCTCTAGCGGCCGCTCGTGGGAGTTCACCACTTTGTACCACTTCTGAAGTTCAACCTTCGTCCTTTTGCTAGCTTTCCCACAATCCCTTGCCCCACACGATCACGCGTCCAATAAAACAGTGATGACAGGCTGAGTCGTGAGAGAATCTCTATAGGGTACGTGGTCGCGTCACGCCAGCCGCCATCCCGTGAGTCAGAGGCAACAACAATAACAATGTCAGTGTTTCATAAAGGCTATATGAAGTCGAATTGTCAAAAAACAACTGGCTATTGTAATTGAATGACTGGAACACAAAGCTATTTCTGGTCAGGTGGTATTGACGAGGTTAAACAACGTCTGCACAGTTAATCTGGGATGTTCTTCCACACTGTGTCGCGGACTTCTCATCATGAACACCAACGTATCGTGTTCTAGTTGCCTGCCAATATAGCCCCCCACCCACACACACACCTCTGACCTCTGCTTCCATGATGTTGCTTCTTTGTCCGTCGTCAACTCTCACTCGGTTTTTCCTCTTGTTCACCGCAGACTCAGCTCCCATCTCCTCCTCTCCCTCTCTCTCCTCCTCCTTCTGTCCCTCTTGCTGACTTCTCTGTTGTCTCTTCTCCTGATCCCTACTCCTGTTAACTCTCCTCCTCTCCCAACTCCTCCTTCTCCTCCTTCTCCTCTCCTTGTCCGTACTGATCTGTTGTCTTTCCTCCTTCTCCTCATCCCTTCGTCCCTTATGCTCTGTTCTGCCTCTCCTCTTCTTCTTCCTCGTCCTCCTCCTCGTCCTCCTCCTCTCCTAATCTCTACTCATCTGTTTTCCTCCCCTCCCCCTCCTCCTCCTCCCCTCATCCCTAATGCTGTTACGTCTCTCTCCTCCTCCTCCTCCCCTCCTCTCTCCTCTCTGCTCTCCTTTTGTCATTGGCGCCCCAGGCTCCTCTATTGTCATTTGTGATTAGCGCCGGTTTGTCAAATTAGCCCGATGTAGTCCCACACTTAAACGATTTAATTAACTCGCCAGTGATATCAGATGAAACTTTGGTAAGTGACTCATCTGTATTCCGAGGCCTGTGAAATGTCTGCTGTTAATAGGATAATTCTGGTGTTAATCAGCCAGTTTTTCGCCGCCCTATCTGTGGATGCGCTAGGGACTTGCGTTTACTGAACAGCAGGGGGGCTGTGTGTGTTTGTGTGTGTGTGTGTGCATGTGTGTGTATAGGCTTGGACCGCCTGGCTGCCCTGCATAAGAAGGTCCTTGATTGAAAGTGTTGTGTGCAGAAGATTCTGGACAGAGACTCTGTTTCTACTGTCATGTAGCCAGGAACAGCGCCGCTGAAATCAACACCCGGTACTTTGACCTTCTTCTGTGTGTGTGTGTGTGTGTGTGTGTGTGTGTGTGTGTGTGTGTGTGTGTGTGTTGGTGTGTGTTTCTGTGTGTGTGTGTGCGTGTGTGTGTGTGTGCGTGTGAGTGCAAGCGTGTGCAAGTGTGTGTGTGTGTGTGTGTGTGTGTGTGTGTGCAAGCGTGTATGTGTGTTTAAGCATTTGTGTGTGTGTGTGTGTGTATGTGCAAGCATGTATGTGTGTTTAAGGTGTGTGTGTGTGTGTGTGTGTGTATGTTTTAGCCTGTGTCTGTTTGCGGGTAATGGGTGTGTCTTTGCATGTGATTTTGGAGAATTTGTAAGTGCAGCTGTGTTTCTTGCATAACCTTGTAAAAGGTTTATACATCGAAGAAGAGATAGGAGAGAGAGAGAGAGAGAGAGAGAGAGAGAGAGAGAGAGAGAGAGAGAGAGAGAGAGAGAGAGAGAGAGAATAGAGAATCCCCATTTCATCTGGCGAGTGGCAGAATGTCAGGGTGATGTATGGGGTCACTCGCCCCTTCAGAGAGCGAGCGCTCTTCACTTTCAAAAGCACCGGCGCTCTATCAACGAGCACACAGTCACACCCAGACCGGCTGGGAGGTAGGCCACACACACACACACGCACACGCACACGCACACGCGCACACGCGCACACACACACACACACACACACACACACACACACACACACACACGCACACAGGGACGACCAGACCACAAACAACAACACAAAGGTCACACCCCGAGCCATGCCCTTCAGCTCAGCCGTTTACCCCCGGAAACGTAGAGCGCGTCCGCGACACACCTGCTGCCCCGCCTTAATACCACAGGAGAGGGGTTCGCCCTCCTTCCCTCCGTCTGACATTCTGGCAATGTCTGTCATTTGCGTCTTCTTTGCGGGATCCTACTTCGTGAATGTGTCTCTGTGATTCCGATGACTTTTTTTTCAACTCATTTCTCGCCCTTGTCGAGTTGTTGTGCCCCCTTGTTCAGCACTTTGCCGCGTTGTTTCGCACAACGTGTGCGTTATAAATAACGCTTCATTGATACTTCTGCGCCACGGTGTCTGACTTTGTCTCCAAATGTGCCGAATCAAAAGGTGTGATCTCACTCCCGCCATTTCCATATTTCACCCGAGCCCACCTCTTTCAGGGGAGCTCATGAATTGTTCAGATGGGCCGATTGGTTTCCTCCTCTGCAGTCTAGATGACTCGGGGGGATCCGATGGCGTCAGTCCGGGGTCCTGTCGTATCGTCACATCGCTCTGGGGTCTGGGTGTGTGCCCCTAACATCGCCGGTGAATGACAATCATACCGCAAGCTGTCTGTCTGGTTCAGAATACAAGAAAACCACAAAAAATACCAGATCAATACTAGAAAATACCGGATCAATACCGGAAAATACTGGATCAATACCGGAAAATACCAGATCAATACTAGAAAATACCGGATCAATACCGGAAAATACCAGATCCAAATGGGGATGTATTGTTCTGTATCGTCCACAAACTGTTTATTTTATGATTATTATTATTATATGTTAAATCCACAGCTTTCACTAAAGTGCAAACAGCCTGTTTTTAATATCTGACATCTGTTCACTTTTCCTCTGCTATCTCTCTATTAATCCACGTTTTTTAGGACTAATATGTGGCCTATACAGTTGGTAGATATTTTCCTTTATTTTGAGATCGTCTTGTATGTTTGGAAATATGTATTCATTCCTTAACTCTTATGCACTTATTTCTGTGCTGGGTACCATGATGTATAGTGGTTGTCATTGTCATCAGACTCATCCAATGGCGAGGGTCCGCTCGTATGGGTTCAATACGAATGAGCTGTCACCCCCTGTGACAGCTCATGACATCTATCACATTCCTGCTTGTTCATTCACCCAAAACACGTCGCGCTCAGAGAACTGTGGATCTGCATATTTACTGTCCTAAATCCCCCTACTCTGCAAAACGTGAACTATGTAGAGCTCTCTGTTTACGGAACGAGGGTCAACTAGTCAAACCGAACACATAAATTGTGTTTTCTGTGACGAGTCAGTGTGCATTGCTGTTGCAGCAAAACAATTGCACAAAGTGAAACCCGTGTCTGGCTAATGTCTGCCAGACACGGGAGCTACTTTGTGTGACTGTGTTGCTGCTGAGAGTTCAGCAGCCTGATGGCAGGTCACCAGAACCTTGGAGCCTTTCGTCCAACACCAGGAATAGTTGTGCAGTGAAACATTTTGTTCGGAGATAAGTCTCAAGGGCCCAGGGCTCTTGAAGGGCCCGTTTTGAAGTTTGCAGACTTGCTATTGTACTGCAACCTATTTGTATTCCTCTGTAAACTTTGTTCACGCATAATCCTATCGTCTTAATGCCACACATGCGTGCTCTTAAGAGCAGAACTATCACGTCTTGGACATGTCTTGACACTAAGTCCTGCCACCCCGCCGAGGCTGCTGGCAACTGGAACTATTTATTCTCATCTTTCCTTCTTTGTTTCTTTGCCTTTTGTTCACTTTCTATTATATTTCCTTTTATATTCCTCTCTCCCCCTCTCTCCCATCTCTGCCTCCCTCCCCTCTCTCCCTCTCTCGCTCTATCACCTCTCTTCCTCTCTCTCTCTCCCTCTCTCCCATCCCCCCCTCTCTCCCCCTCCCTCCCTCTGTCCGTTCTCTCCCTCTCTCCCCCTTTCCTTACCCTACCTCTCACCCATCCCTCCTTTCCCATCTCTCCCTCTCTCCCTCTCTCCCATCTCTCTCTCTCCTTCTCTCCCATCCCCCCTCTCTCCCCCTCCCTCCCTCTCTCAGTACTCTGCCTCTCTCCCTCTTTCCTATCCCTACCTCTCTCCCATCTTTCCCTCTCTCCCAACCCTCCTTCTTTCCCATTTCTCCCATCGGCTCCCTCTCTTCCTCTCACCCTCTCTCCCATCTCTCCCTCTCACCCTCTCCCCACTCCCTCTCTCCCTCTCTCCATACCCCCCCGGTTGCCGCGGCGATCCTCCTCCTGGCATCCGTCTCCCGGTCCCTCCGCGCGTCAGATCCATGAGCGGCGGCCCCGGCTTCTCACCTCCTCCCGGCGGCGGGGAGGGTGTGTGCCTCCGCAGCCTCGGCGGCTCCATATCTCCCTCCTGCAGTCGGTAATCACGACCGTTACCTGGACAACAACAGGCCCGGGCGGGCGTGGGGGGCGCCCCCGTCCTACGCCTGTAATGTTGACATTCACATTTAACTGAAGCGCGGTGCGTTCCCAAAAGGGGGTGGGTTATTTATGAATAGCAGTTGTATGATCTCAATACGCTCCATTAACTTCCAGTGTTTCTCCTGCGTTTCCTCCTCCTTGTTTTTCCGCTCTGAGCTCTGGTTACGGGTTGCTGCAAACAGACGGCGTCGCGTAGCTGGAAATGCCAGGTGTCGGAGCGCTGCTGGAGATGGGATGTGTGCCCTCATCCTGCTGCATTGTGGGTGTGCTCATCCATGCCACTAATTTCCTTTTTTTAAACATCACACTTCTTGCTGTTACCTAAACTAATGTAGAAAACAGTATCTCATATGTATATATATGTATATATATATATATATATACATAGATAATATGTAGAGAGACACTGGGATGTCTCGAGGCGTTTTAATGAGACACGGCAGGAGAGCGTAATTAAATAAGTGTTATTCTCTTCTTTAATGGTCGCACTGAGGTGTGAGCGCAGCGATTGGAATAATGTCTGTCATTACATGATGACTACAGTAGCGGCTCGCACGTTAAGTGCAGAGCACCTAACTTTTCATTGTCTGGATCAAACTATCTTTTATCCACAGAGCTGCAGAAGTTTAGGAGAAAAGTTTTTGTGTGTGTGTGTGTGTGTGCTCGCATGTGTGCATGTGTTCTTTTGCTTTTGTGTGTGTTCATGTTTGTGTGTGTGCGTGTGTTTGTGCGTGTGCACGTGTGTGCATATATGTGTGTTTGTGTGTGTGCGTCATGCGTGTGTGTGATTGCGATACGCATCTTTGTTGTTCCATTTTTACCTCCATCCATTATTATTTTCCTTCCCCCAATTTAGAAGGATTATGATCAGATAGCAGACACTGTGATGCGATGTGTACAAGCCAACCTAATATTGTAAGTTATCTTTAGAGCGCCGCCTGCGCTCTAATCCATGGGCAAAGAGAAACTAGCATCGACTACGGGAACGAGACAAATCGTTAGTGTTCTCAGCTCCAAAAATATAGCGCCCTTTCAGAACAGTTTCGAATGAGGCCTGTTGAATTAGAATCGGTGGCATTACAATCAGCCGGAATCCGTCTGGTGTGGAACAACTCTTTCATTAGCTTAAACTTTTTTCCTCTTTCCTGTCCAACTCATCAACATGATTTCATGAAATTGGCTAGCTCCCTGATGCCAGCCACGTCCAAACTGACAGCCATTCCGTTCCAACAACAATAACAAACAGAGCTAGTTGACTTCGTTCAGAAACTCAGCTCAGAGTTGTCCTCTACTGTACTGCTGTCTTGTAGGATACAAGCGGACATGTTGTCATGTAGATTCGAACCCTGCATCTGATACGATGTGAAGTCCTGGGCCAGGCGGTGCTGTGGTCCAGGGAAGGACTTCGATATTTGGCCGGTCTGGCGGTATTTAGCACCGGCGTTGGTAATAAGATGGTCCAGTGGTATTTACACTGGGACAATACCATTATGGGCATGGCTGTTTGTTCTACTTTGATGAAAAGCAAAAGGGAGATATTAGAGCAGTGGAAGGGTCGGTAGAAATGACAAGCTGTTCCTGGAGGCCGTGGCTGTCTGGAGGTCTGGGAGAGGATGTAAATAGAGCGGCGGCGGAGGGCGGCTGATTGCTTTAGCGGAAGAGAGGTGTTTTAGAAACAGCGAGCGCTCAACGCCGTTTCGAACATATTCTGATGTCCTCACAGCACGTTTAACTCACTAATGGATGACGGGAGGCTGTGGCGCCTTTCGCTAATTACACTCGTATTATAGCTCATAAATCTAACCCACAGCGCCACTGATATCCAGTGAATGTTTTAAAAGACTCCAGAAACCCAAATAGGGTGCTTTATTCAGAAGAAATGTTTTGATGGATACAAACTAGCGACAGGATTGATGATATTGTTTGTATAGTGCCCGTCATTGTAGTATTGGCTGCCAAAGTAATATATATGCTTATTTCTATATTATTTTGTCTGCTCATAACGTATAATCAAGATACAAACACACACGCACGCACGCACGCACGCACACGCACAACTCCTTGTTGCTAGACTAACTGCTTTGGATTTGGTACTTACTGTGTCATACCGTGTATTTCCTTTCAAAGACATTGTAAAAAAAAAAGTTTGACAGGCTGGGTGTGGAGTGGAGGGTCTGTCCACGCACCCAAGCTTGATCGTAGGTGAGGGGGGCATCAGCAAAACCCTTCAAGTTGTCTTTAACATGCTCGCTCATTATAAGCCAGTGCTGCCCCTGTCGCCATCTCTCTGGTTCAAACAGGGGTACCCGAGTATTGCAAGAGAAAAGGACATATTCACGCGCTGTTTGAAAATCCCACTGTGTCTATTTGCACTGGATTTACACTGTTTGACTGGCTCTGTCTATTTTGTGTGCAAATATCCATCTCAACATGTGAAGCATCGCCGCAGATGGCAATCATTCAATCGGCATGCATAAATACACAGAGGCGCACGTGGAATATAACACAAATAATATCCGCGCGGTCATCCGTCTTCAGCAGAAACATGTTGGGAGGAGCTAATAAATGTGACACTTCTGGATGGATAGGCAGTGGATGGGCCACGTAGTTAATTGTAACGATAAAGTGTGTGTGTGTGTGTGTGTGTGTGTGTGTGTGTGTGTGTGTGTGTGTGCCTGCATGTCTGCATGTGTGTGTGTGTGTGAGTGTGTGTGTGTGTGCGCGCCTGCATATATGTGTGTGCGCGTGCGTGTGTGTCCAGGTAAACCCAACCTGGCCTTCTGTGGGTTGCGAACACAATTTATTCATTGAGCTGCCACTGCAGTCTTCTGAGCCCTGAGCAATCTTCAACTCTGGCTTTTCCACCAAAAGGCTCTCTTTTCAACGTGTGTGTGTGAGCGTGTGTGTGTGTGTGTGTGTGTGTGTGTGTGTGCAAGTGCAAGTGCACGTGTAAGTGGGGTTTTCTGTGAGCGTAAGGTCTGATCTCCAAGGCCAGTTCCCTTGGCTTCAAGGTCAAGCCTCTCTCTTCGCTAAGAGCTGCCGCCATTTATTTCTTTATTTATGTAGCGTAGCTCCGCTAATAAAATTAGCAAGCCATCTGTTGTGCTGGCGCGTGCCAGCGCCGGAACCCCTGCTAATGATGTTATAATACCCATTCAGCCACGGACATCTTCCTTAATGCCCCCCCCCCCCCCCCGCCCGCTCTCCGGGGGGCTCTGGGGGGGGGGCGCTATACACGTAGTCACTCGAGCCCCAGACGCAACGCCACAAAGCAGATCACGCCGGACCTCGGAGTGTGAGATGTTTCATTATGTCCCCCTTCTCAAATATGGTCCAGCCTCGCTCCGCCGCCATGTTGCCTGGCGACGGACAGCCGTGGGAATGGTCTTGCATGCACACGTGCGAGCCAACACACACACACACACACACACACACACACACACACACACACACACACACACACACACACACACACACACACACACACACACACACACACACACACACACACACACATACACACACACAAACACGGTTGCATGCCCATACATACACAGACAGACCCACACACAGGCACACACATGCTCTCGCACTCACTCACTCAACCACAATCACCCTCACACTCACACTCATGCATACACACTCACTCCCTGTCACACACACACACACACACACGCATACACACACACACGCAGACGCACTCAAGTATGGGTTGCAGCCGGCAGATGGAGAGACAGACAGGGGTTGGCTGCTTCACTGGTCGCTGGCTGTCCGGGAGAGACGGTGGAATGCGGTCCTCAATCCCACGGGGAGCGGGCAGATCAGGGCCGGGGGATGAGGCGGGAAGCGTGCTGTCCTGGCTGGGTGGGAAACAGAGGCGGCTGTTTACTGTCTCCAGCGGGCGAGGGTCTCTGTCCGGCTGTGATACTCAGACATGTATGACACGTTTTCGGAGGCTCCGCCCAGGTCTGGTGGGGTCATGTGCCATTTCAAAGAAAAGACTCAAGACTCAAGACTCACTTCAAGAGTTCAGAGTTCACCTCGACTCTGCACAGCCTCCCTAACCCCCACCCCCACACACACACACACACATAAACACACACTTATTGAATGTTGAACGTCCTTGCACATTATTTTTTTTACTTATGATTGTGTAGGGAATGGGTTGACCTAGCGATTATTAGTGCTTGGCACTTGGTTCTATGAACACATCTTACTGTTCCGACAGCGATATATTGTTTCTCTTTCTTCTGACAAATGTACTTACTGTAAGTCGCTTTGGATTAAAGCTTCTGCTAAATGCCCTGAATGTAAATGTAAATGTAGCATGGAACAATGAAGGGATGATGTTTAGCGAACAATGGTTATGATGAACTAAAAGCTGAGGCTTTATGGGTTAAGTCAAATGACCGGGGCCTAGCCGGATGTGGTTAACCAGAGGAGACGTAGGTTGGTAGGTTGAGAGCAGAGCTGTGTGCGTTTGTGTGGATAATTTGACGTTGAACTTTGACGCACGTTTTTCCATTTCCTGTTCCTGGTTGACTGAGGCTGCCAGAACACCTGCCGCCATTGGACGTCGCTTATCTCAAGGATTTAGTTTAAATTTATTGATTTGAAAACAATGATCGGCCTTACTACTGCTTGTAATAAGAAGAGTGTTGAACTTTCGCTCAATTGGTCCGACACTCCTCGTTCGTGATCGGATTAACGAGTCGTTGACCTGAGTTCCACACCTTCAACACTGTTTGTTCCTGCTTGCCAACAAGCTGTTAAGATGTTTTTCAGGTCACAGCCTGAGCGTAATAGTCTGTTCTAAATATATATTTATAAAGATCTACTTTTATTATAATCCCCGCGGTGAGGATTTGTTCTGCCGTGGTTCCGCCCCAGCGTGGACCCGCGCTCTGACCTTACCTCAGATAGAGCGGCACGCTACTGAGCTCGCTCAGTGTGCGTCGTTAACTGAGAGGCGGACAGGCGGCGGTGCAGTTTCTGTCGTCTCGATGAGGCCCCTGATGTTAGGGGCCCTTACTCATCCATCCATCCATCCATCCATCCACCCACCCACCCATCCATCCATCCAACCATCCTTCCCTCCATCCATCTATCCCTCCCTCTCTCCCTCCCTCCATCCCTCCATCCATCCATCTCGATAACACACAAACACGCGAATGCTCGATAACACAAAAACACGCACACAAACACACACACACACACGCATGCATGTACATACCCACATGTACGCACGCATGTACACACACATACACACACACAAACGCACACACGCATGCATGTAGACACGCACACAATTGAACGCACACATGCATGTACACAAGCACAATCAGATCTCGTATAGTCCAACACTTATGGTGGAAGGAGTTTAAAAGAAAGGACTTTGTGTTGAGTGATAGGCTTCTCAGGGGAAAATAGGATTCCACCTCGACTAGGCTCTCTTTGAACGCTTTTAAACTTTATTGTCCATCAGCGTTGACAGAAGCGCTGCTCGTTCACAAATCCTGTTAAGATAACAATGCGTAAAAATCTAGGGCCACCGGCTAAGAGCAAAAGTACAACAAGATAAAGTACAATTACGTTCTGCCCTTCAAGTTCGTCATTGCGGTGAATCCTGGATGACATACTTTTATGTATATATGTGATACCTTCACTTCTTTTGAGGTTTTCCAAAGGTCAGTGCTCATTAAAAGAATATCTAACGCCGGCTCTCTCTGAGAATAATCGGCCGATCCCGTATTTTTATACCTGATATGTAAACCACTGAAGGTAATGCCAGGCGGACATTCAGAGCTAAATAATGGTATTTCATATAATAAAATTTAAAAACACACACACACACACACACACACACACACACACACACACACACACACACACACACACACACACACACACACACACAGTGTGAATATAGCAGCACTGTGTTGTTCGCTCCCTCCGGACTCGATTCTATTTAAAACACTTTAAAACATTATTTCACGACCGTCCCGCCAAGTATGTGTGCTTCGGGCTTTTAGAGGGGTCTGGGAAGTCCTTAATGAGCAGGTTATCCTGCTCAAAGGATGCCCATAAAGTAGGGCACCGGGGGCGCGGACCCAGAGCCTTCCAGGTGCCGGGTTCAGCACCCGCAATACGTTGTCCATACACTGCATTAGCGAGGAGAGGAGCTCAGAGGGGCCACCGAGAAACCCGAAGCAGCTCACTGTGGCTAGCACCGACGTTGGCATGGCAACCCGAAAAAACCTTGTCTGGCGGCCGTTGGGTGTAATTATTAACAGCGGTGGAAACGGTCGTCTAGAATCCGTCCACGCTGGGAGGTAGTTTCATACTTATAAACAGTATTATCATTATTATTAAAAAGAACTCTCGGGGGCATAGGCAACGATGAATATCTGAGTTATTTTCCTTTACCTTCTAACAGAAGCGGATCTATGCAATCGACATTCATGTAGACTTTCACATGCATGGATACGCACACACACACGTGGACATTCACACACACACAGGCATGCAAGCACACACACACACACACACAGACACACACACACACACGCAGACATTTAGACAGCTTTCTGTAGACCGCAATAAACATTGGAAAAAGGGGGACCGACTCATTTCACCTTTCCAAATTTTTGAGCAGCTTCTTCTTAAGTTAACACAGACACGAATAATTGCAAAGCAGATAGGAGTCAGGTGCCTTGCTTGAGGGCGACGGCAGGGGTTCAACACAGGACCTTCCTGCTGGGAATCCTTTGGATTTCTGTCTGCACAATTACATTCTTCTTTTTCTTAATACGGATGGAGATGTGTGACGCAACCCTTGGCGTGTGTGTGCGTGCGTCTGAGTGTTTGTGTGCTTGTGTGCTTGTGTGTGTGGAAGTGTGTGTGTGTGTGTCTGTGTGTGTGTGTGTCTGTGTCTGTGTGCGAGTGTCTGTGTCTGCATGTGTGTGTATGTGTGTTTGCGTACGTCTGTGTGCGTGTGTGTTTGTGTGTGTGTGTCTGTGTGTGCGTGTGTGTGTGTGTGTGTGTGTGCGCGCACACATGTCTGTATGTGTGTGTGTTAACCACCGTTCCTGTCCGTGCTGCGTTCCCATGTTTCCACACCCTTGTTAAGCACAGCCCGGAAAGTACAGGGAATTGTGAGGGGTGACAACTATTTATCTTCCCCATCCCCCCCCCCCCCCCCCCCCCCCCTTGTTAAATTCCAACAAATTGCCCACTGATTAACATGTCAGAGAACTAGCCATGCCGCGGGCTAGCCCCCTGACACACCAGCGCTGGCTGGGGAAGATGAGGGAGATAGGGGAGGATGAGCGGATATGCTAAATCACTCGGTTGTGCAATTATTTTAGCCTCTCTCCTATCTTCCACCTTGTCTCTCTCACTGCTCCTTTGCTCTCTCTCTTTCTCGCTCTCCCCTGTCTTTACTCTCTCTATTTATATCTTTCTCTTGCTCTCCCTCTCTCACTCACTCTCTCCATTTCTTTCTCTCTCTTCCAACTCTTTCTTCCTTTGCCTCCCTCTCTCTATCCCTCTCTCACAGTCTCTCCCTCTCTCTGTCTGCATCTGTCTCTCTCACTCTGCCTCCATCTCTATCTCTGTCTGTTTCCCTCTCCCACAGTATCTGTATGTCTTTCTCTCTTCTCCCCTCCACCTTTCTCTCTCCTCCCGTCTCTCTCTCTCTCTCTCTCGCTCTCCCGTCTCTCTCTCTCTCTCTCTCTCTCTCTCTCTCTCTCTCTCTCTCTCTCTCTCTCTCTCTCTCTCTCTCTCTCTCTCTGTCTCTCTGTCTCTGCCCACTCGTGTCGATTGGGATTAGGTCCCAGGGGAGAAGTGGATGGCAGGCTCTCATGTTGAAGACAGGCAGGCAGTCAGACAGTCAGCGAGGCAGGCAGCCAGACAGAGAGTCAGACAAACAGTCGGACAGGCAGGCAGTCAGGTAGTCAGACAGTCGGACAGGCAGACAGAGAGTCAAACCAACAGTCAGACATTTAGGCAGTCAGAGAGTCAGGCAGGCAGACAGACAGAGAGTCAGACAGTCTGTCAGAAAGGGAGCCATACAGTCAGGAAATCAGACAAACAGTCAGTCAGTCAGGTAGTCAGACAGACAGACAAGAAATAAGGGGGGGTACAGGACTAATTTAATCTATCCTGCTCCAACCCGTTGGGACAATATTTACATGTTATTGAGATAGATGGTGTGTGTTGATGTGTTGTGTGTTGTGTGTTGTTTGACCGGTGGCTGAGCGGCGCGTGTGTGACCACTGGGGGATGATGATGTTTGCAGCGGCCAGTCGGGCTCCCCGGCTGGACTTTGCACATCTTTGCATATCATTTAAATAGCGATTCACTAGGCGTGGCAGAGGGGCCCAGCGGGGGCCGGGGGGCCCTCCAGCATGTCATTATCCTCCGCTACAACACTTCAGACCCCAGCGGGCCCCCCTACTGACACGCCCGCTGCATCCCAGTACTCTGGTCTGGGGGGGCCAGAGCCCTGCCTTCCAGGGGCCTAAGGCAGGCAGCTCTGAAACAAGCCGAGGCCACGCAAGTAGCGGTTCCTACGGTCATATGGTCACACGCGCGCGCACGCATACACACGCACGCACACGGACTGACTCTCATGCGCGCACACGCACGGACACACAACCACACGTGCGCGCTCAAACGCACACACGCGCGGACACACGTATACGCACGTATACACACCCTCGTAGATACACACGTGCATGTAAAGATATTCAGAGTGTCAATGTGTAGTGAACACACCTCTGTAGTGAACACACCTCTGTAGTGAACACACCTCTGTAGTGAACACACCTCCAGGTGTAGTCGTAACAGTCTCTCCGTAGCATTATCCACCTGCTGAGTCCTGGCACCTGATGAGTATTAGCTTCTTTCATTTTTTCTCTTCTTATTCTTCTTTTTCTCTTTCTTCTCTTTCTAATTTTTCTTCTCCTCCTCCTCCTCCTGACGCCCGGCGGGTGCTGGCCTAGTAGCGTGCTAGCGGGTCGCGCGCGGCGCAGCGCGGCTGGGCGGTTCTGGTTTATGAGCCACTGAGGCCAGCCCAATAAAGCCGGCCGCTCTTTGGTAAAGGTTGTCTGCCTCTTAAACGGTGCCGTCTTTATTGATGCCTCCCTCTCTGGCCCACCATGTACGGGGGAAATATGTAGCGGGGTCCCGGTCTAGATCCAATCCCCCGACACAAGCTGTTTATTATGGGCTGCGCCGAGGAGCCGAACAGCCATGGCAGCTGGCTTTGAGGGTGGGGTTGTGAGGGAACGGGTTGTGATAGCAGGCCCGGCCAGAAACGATACCGCAAATTAATGTCTTCTCGTCGGTGGATCGCTACACACTTCACGCGTACACACTGGACAACACACAAACACACACCGGAGGACACACACAGACACACACACATATCTCATTCTTATTTGTCCATGACAATGTAGCGGCTGTAAATATGTGCCACCGTCTCTGTGAGAGAGTGCACAAATCACAGAGGGGGGGAGGAGGGGGGCTGAGGTCCACCGCTGAGGCTGCCAGGAAGGGGCGTGGCAAAGGACAAACTGTCTCTGGCATTCTCTGGAACGTTCCTTTTCCCAAAGTCTCGGTAACTCTCGACACCATCCCATCCCAGCCTCTGTTTCCCCCCAAACGACCGAAGATGAAGTCGAAAGGATCAGAGCGAATGTCAAACGTTCATCTTGTGTTTTATGAGGTCGTGCCCGTCGGATCTATAGTTCATGTCTGATTCTTGGAACACACGTTCGATACGGTGACATGCCGAGATGTTTAGTCAGAGCCTTGGTCAAGCGGCCGGAATCCACCTGCGCCCTTTCATGGTGTGTCGTAAATCAAAACAGGAAAACGATACTTCATGTGAACTCCGACCTCGGTACAACATCAGGGAAGAGCCTAAGGGTCGGAACTGACTGTGTCATTCCCGGTTTGACCCGTTTCTTTTGGTGGGGTTTATTTTGATTATTGGCATGGGGTTCTGTTTAAAGATGACAAAAACAAGGTCCACTCTCCGTTGCAGTCGTCTTCTGCATTTAAATTATCATTTTCTTTCCACTCAACAATCATTGGGATTCACTGACATTCCCTTTTTCAAATTAGTTTTTATGTTCCTTCATACGGTCCCACCTTTGACATCAATTTCATGCGGTCCGTCTTGGGGCGGCTCCACGGAGCTGTCGCCTCAATAAAAATGTACTACACTGAGTTATAACTCCGGCTAAGTATGGATCTCTGGGGATTCTGGGCGGTGTTAAGTACTCCGACTCATAGGCTTCAATCTCAACAGGCCGCACACCACGTCTTTATGAGTGGTCCATGGTACCTCTATATGGAGTACACACGTGCGCCGAACGGGCACACACACCCATATCCACGTGTGTGTGTGTGTGTGTCGGGGGGGGGGGGGGAGCAGTGCATTACATAGATAAACCCAATGTTAATGACTTGAAGCCCCCAAAGAGCTGAAAGAGATCTTGTTCATATGGAAACACACGTATAGGGTACATACATGTATCCTAATCCGAGTTAGCACGGTAAAGAAGAAATCTTTAATAACAAATTAGCATTGAAAAGCGATATTCTCAGACATACCTTCCGTTTGGTCACAGATATCCGAATCTAGATTCAAATTTTAAGTCTGACGGCAGACGAGGTCAGAACTGGGTGAACCGGGCTTTTCTCTTACTTTCACTACATATTTGGTGCGGGAGGCGGGGATCTGTTAGCATGTAATTGACGAACACCAACCTCGGCCATTCATCACCTTGCGGACCGGCCACTGTAGAAATACATTTGAATTACACACTTGAAACCAAACAAAAATAAACACTTTTGAAAGCTTCCTCCACTCATGCAGATAAGTTTTCTTGGGTAGAATATCTCCAGCCCGTGCCATCTCCCCTCAGAAGTTCTGCGATAGTTGGACGGCTGGATCCGTGATAACCTGCTGTCAGGCAGAGGTGTGGGAGTTGCCAGGAATAGTTGCTGTGCTAAATGCTAACATTGGCTGATTGGATGTCTCATTAGTGTGTTTTGATACTTAAGAATCCCAGAGCTCTGTTCAACATAAACACGTCGTCGTCTGTGAGCAATGTGGCACCGTTTAATAAGCTCTTCTCCCTTGTCTCTGCTTTTTTTATCTTGTTATTCCAAAGAAGTGACTGTCTCTGTAAATCATGTGTATCATGAATTCACTGTGTACTTTTTTCATTGCAGTCGCTATAGCGAACGAGCACAGGATCTGAATAACTGAACAGCCGTTCGACAGAAAGCCGATGCAATTATGTTTTCTGACACAATAATTGCATCAATTTTTACATTCTGCTGCCCAAATTCGAGATAATCTCTATATTTAGCTCAGCTGTGATTTCTGGTCGTTTGCTGCTGTTGGTGTTGTTGTTGTTGTTGTTGCTGTTGTTGTCGTTGCTGTGACCTCGGATGGCTTGCAGTGTTGCAGCGTTGGTCCGCTGATCCCCTGGGCCCAGAGTTGGAACAATTTATCCTTTTGTTTTGCTGTTCCTTCCTTTTCTCTTATCATTAATACCTGAGCCACGAAGGTCATGTTCTCGTGTCCTTGCCTCTTATCTGCTTTTGGGTCGACAGAATATCAGGAGCCAAAGGTAAGGTTAACATTTATAGAAATCACATCAATGATTCCCTCTGTCGCAAGAATGAATTGACACATATTCCGTTATGCATGTACAAATGTGTTGATTAGCAAGTGTGCATGCCTGCAGTGTTCTTGTGCTGCGTGAAGTTTTTACACAAACTATATCAAAAGCCAGTGGGGAAGCTGGGCGGTTGTTAAAATAGTTGAGGAAAGAAAGCTTCCTTTGTTGAGTTTAAGAGCCTATAGACGTTTTGATTGCAAGTGGCAGTTTTGAACATGCTTTTCCGTTACTTCAATATGCCATTGTTTTAACTTACCTAAAAATGAACAGCGATAAAGAATTATCATTTACATGCACATGCCCGTTCAGTTATCCATTGGCAAAGATTCAATCAAGTGTTGATATGAAGGGATGAATGTTCTCCAAAATGTATATTTTGAACTTGATGAGGAAAGTTTTAACTGCAATTTTGAAGCATCAATTAATTATTATATGTATAATGTAATAATATATAGAAAGCCTTTATTGTCATTGAACAAAATACACCAAGATTAGGAGCTTCATGCCTGATCAGGGCATTAAAATAAGAAAATAAAAGACAAAGAAGAACACAACTAAATAAATCCCTTAAAGTTTTACAATGCCTAAATTATGCTTTCTAACTTAAAAATGCTGCAATTCATCATTAGTTGAGGAAGTTAAAAAGCATCAGTCTTTCGTGTGAAAAAGTGAAGACTACAATATATGCCTTACTTAGCATTTATTAATGACATATGAAGGCTGAGATAATATATCCGCCAGTTAGAAAGCACAAATTGAGTCTTTAGTGTAAGCTCATCTAAAGTTAGGTTGATACACCTTACTAAGCATTTATAAATGACATTTAAAGGCTGCCATCATGTACCATTGCAGAAGTCCCCAGTAATAAGCATCTAATGCCTCCTAACCTGAATGGATCATGAATTGCTGCATTATTCAAGAAGAGTATATAATCCTATAGTCTATAAAGAAGAGCTAGCTTCAGCCATGATTTATTATTGTGTAGTGAGCTGCAGAGAGATAGACCTGTCATCAAGCAGGGGGCTGGCTCTGGTCCATATCCAAAACTCGGTTGCAGTTCACTTACCGGCCAAAGGGGGCAGTCACGAGACGGATATCCTGATTCTTACACAGAGTAGAATAGCCTAAAGCAAAACAGATCAGATGCATTCTGCAAACATCTGCCAAACCATGTACCCAAACACACACACACACACACACACACACACACACACACACACACACACACACACACACACACACACACACACACACACACACACACACACACACAATTCTGCTCCTTAAGCACGAGGTCAGGGGAAATTCTGTGCGACAACCACAAGACACACACAAAGAGCAGCGTCAGAACATCAACAACAGAACAGCTTTTTTCCCATAACAAAGATTCAAACAAGTCACAGAGACGTCAATTAACACTTACTCATCATGCGGCTTAACACGTCCCTAACACAAAGGATTCTGCCGCCCAAAGCAAACACACACCTATTGACTTGTTTGCACGCGGTTTCCGGACGACAATATAAACTAAGGCTTGGATGAACTCTCACGCGGACATGCGAGTCGCGGAATCTGACTTGTGAAAGTGAAAGTAATGAGAAATAAAACATACACCTGTTTTTTTCCGCTGTCTCTCTCTCTCTCCTCCTTCACAAGGGCTGGCGTGGGCGGATCTGTCCGTCAGCCTGGCGCCCCGCTCTCCATCTCTCCGACTGTCTGTGTCTCTCAGCGAATCCTCTCAGGTCTGTGGTCAGGGCAACGGTGCCTCTGTATCCTTGACATTGTTTTAACAAGACGAAAGGCGGGCTTAAAGGTGATTGGCAGGTGGGGTAGGTGGGGGAAGGGGGGTCGTTGGAGGGAGAGAGGAGGGGCTAGGTTGGGGAGCAAAGATTTTTTTATATTGTAACCGCTCCTGGCAGCATTTCCCTGGACACTTACATGAAGGTAAAACGAGACCTCACCGTACGCGTTGGCGGGAACGGCAAGCCTAAGCTAGCACCACGGTTAAGCTACGGAGGTGTGCCGCGGTTGCATGGGGTGCCGTTTCTGGAAAGACTCCAATTAGCGCCCGGTATGTTTATCGGAAAACGTACCGAAAAACAGGCTAGCATCAGCCACTGCTGAAAGAGCCCACCAATTGACAAAGTCTGTGTTTTCTGGGATTATGACGATGCGGCCCTCTCTCCAGAGGCTGGCTATTTCTTGTGGGGTTGCTGTTTGAGTCTCCTGCTCTCTCCTCCTCCTCTGCTCTTCGCAGTACAAGAGAACGCGGTGTGTGTGGAGATGAAGTGAGCTGACCTGCTCCAGCGGCTCTCTCAATCTCTAATTTCGCAGGCGACATTTCCCCTCCTTGCCTCAAACCCAATTTCCCCCCCTAAAAAGTGCCCATGTCAGCCCGGTCCGCCGGTGCTTTTACCCAATGAAACCCGGCTCCACGTCCAATTAAATCCCCCGTAGCCGCGCTGACAAGAGGGAAAAGAAAGACTGAATGGTTGCTTTCTCGCTTCTCCCCCCAACATTCTCACTCCAATGACGTGTTTGCCTTCGTCCCTAAATCACCCTTCCCAATTACCAAGCCTTGTTAGAAAGCGCACACGGCTGAGCGGCCTATAAAGGAACATGGCAACAGCCATAACTCCGCTTTAATAGAGAGCTAAGCTTTGTGTCGCGCCTGGACACCGCCGGGGCCCCCGGTTTGTTATTCAGGTTCCGGGGGCCTTCGGCCCCGACCCTGGCTGGCCGGTCCCAGGCTGCAGCAGATGGCCTGGGTCAGGGGTGGACGGGTAACAGGAAACCCGGATTCCCTGCAGGGCTCCTGGGCCGCGCCCTGGCCTGCCAACCCCTCCCACATGCCCACACCAGTCCCCTGGTCCCTTCCCAGCCCCCCCTCGCCCAGGACCAAGCTGGCCCAGCTCAGCTCCTGGGGCTACCGTCTGACCGCACCCCCTCCCCCAGCCCTCATGCATCGCTACCCTCTATATGAACACACACTGCAGTGAAAATGCACACACGCCGCCACGCGCACACACACACACACACACACACACACTACCGTGAAAACGCATGCACAAACCACCACCTGAGAATACACGCACACACACACACACACACACACAGACAGACAGACAGACAGACAGACAGACAGACAGACAGACAGACAGACAGACAGACAGACAGACAGACAGACACCTTCACATTCATACACACACAACCACCTGAGAATACACACACACACACACACACACACACACACACACCCCACCTGAGAATACTCACACACACTAATGCACACACACTCGCACAAACATCAAATGCACACCTGCACATACACTGGCACATGGTGCAGCGTACGCACACGCGGACACGCTGTACCTCAGCAGCGTCACATGCACACCTGCACACGCACGTGCACGTGCACATAAACAGCCAGACACACGCGCCCCACGGAGCAATGTGAGCCGTGCCTTCTGGAGGCGGCAGATGGGGGTGTGGTGCCGGAGGTATGTGTCCTCTAGCCCGGGACCCCGGCCAGAGATGGGCCCACCCCCCACGGACGTCTCACGCCTTCCTAATGGCCCTGGAGCCGGAGCGGAGGGATTCATCTGATAGACGCATGGGCACGCCTAGACGCACACACGTACGCACGCACACACGTGCACGTACGCACGCACACACATGCACGCACGCACGCACGCACACACGTGTGTGCTCACACTGACGTACACACACTAACATACACACACACACACACACACACACACGTTGACACGCATACACCCACACTAACATAAACACAAACTAGCACAAACACATACACACACACATTGACACACACACTCACACACACTTAGACACACAGTCACGCTTACATAGCTTCACACTAACATAAACACACACACACACAGACACACACACACACTAACATAACCACACTAACATAAACACACACTTACATCCACGCATCCACACACAGACACACTATCATAAACACCCACACACACTCACACTTAACCACACTAACATGAACACACACTTACATACACACAAACACACACATACACTCACATAAACACACTCTTCATATACGTTTTAATTAGATTTCCTAATTGTTTGCTGTTGAGTTTATTTTGGTTTCCTGTTGTTTTTTTTATGCAAAGGCGCAAGGTTAAAACAACCATCTTCTAGTAATAGCTGAGGTGATTCTAAGGCAGTACACTTTGCACTGGTTCTCTTGTGGAGGAGAGACAATCCAGGATTATATGGCCATGCTATACAGACATTGAGCAATTTGTTATATTGCTATTGACTCCCTTCGTGACAGGCCCGTGGACGCTAATTTCTTTGGCTCAATCCGTACAAGGAACTAATCCTGACAAATGATATTGGTAACGGATGTATGGTCATCCATTCTGCTAGCCATGAGTAGTGCCTACGATGGGTCGAATCACCCAGACGTTGTTATTTGAGGTGGTTGCAACACCTGGCCACTGTTTTCAGCGGATGGTGGTTGACCAGCGACAGGAAGACGTTTCTGGTTGGCAGACATATTGAATCATTTTTGTCAACTCCTGCCGTCATCGGGTGTCGGTGTCTGTTGGGACGTTGTGTAAGCACCTTTGCGTTTGTGTGTCTGATCTGCTGTGTCACAGCTCAGCCTGTGATGACGTCGTAGTTGCAGACTAGTCTCACAAGTCTTTAGGTTCATGCCGATGCCGTGATCGGAGCGGAGCTCAGATCCGATTGTGTTGCCGGAGGCGGAGATCCGTAAGCACGTAATTGGCAAACACAAAATTGACCTGCAGATGTAAACTGTTAAAAAGGTATTCGTATCACGTTTCAAATAAACATCATTTAGGCTGTTCCCTGTAGAAATACACATTTGAGGAAAAAACCTTCCGAAAGTTTCATCTCCTCGCGCACATTCGTTTCTCCGGTAGAACACGTCCGTAACGAGACCCACACTCTGTGTCTCCCTTCCCCCCCAGAAGTTCTGGAGACTGGATCCGGCATTACCGACAAACCAATCCTCCTCCTTAAAAAACAATTAGAAGAGGACCCCTGAACATCCTGTTCTGCCAGAGCGTCAATGGCGACTGTCTCTTACGATTACACGGCGGATCTTCCTCCCCCTGCAGGGAGCGGTCTCGGTGGACACAGCCCTCCTCTCTCTTCCTCCTTCTCCTGGTGATCCGGAGAGGATCGGAGCCTGTCCCTGGATGCCACCGCTCCCCCTCTCTTGCTCTTATTAAATATTGAAATCTCCACCGCAATCGCTCTGTTTAGTATACACTCTGGGGACCTCACCGGGGGTATTAAAGCAGAGATGATTGCACCGGGAGTCTTATTTTTCTCTGTTTGGATTTGTTCCTTAATATGGCTGACATGGTAATTGCCATAGGAGTTTCCTCTCACATGTGCACACGTGTGTGTGTGTGTGTGTGTGTGTGTGTGTGTGTGTGTGTGTGTGTGTGTGTGTGTGTGTGCACGCAGGCAGGTAACCTCCGACACTTTATTGTGCTGCAGGAATATCTACAGCTCCAACATTACACAAACTTGTGCAGGGATAACATGACATTCATACCTAAATGGACACATACACTACCACACACACACGCACACACACACACGCACACACACACACACACACACACACACACACACACACACACACACACACACACACACACACACACACACTGTTTAAATGGCCTTTCTATCCAGATGCTTCAAGTCATATTCAACCCCCCCCCCCCCCCACACACACACACCACACACACACACAGGGCTTCCTTAATCAAATGATCATAAGGAACATTCTGTTCATAACCTTTCTCCCCCCTCTCCCCCCTCCCTCCCCCCTCCCACCATCTCTCCAGGCCTCCACCCAAGTGCCCCCCCGCCGGCAGGCTATTTTTGGCCCAAATGCTGCTCCTTCGCCCCAGGACCCCAAGCTGGCCTCCCCCCACCCTCCCACCCACTCAGACACCCAACCCGAGTCCCACCACCCATCGCCACATCCAGCGCCTCAACCATCCTCCCCCCTCCTCCCTGGGCACTAAGGGCAGGGTTTTTAACTACTTTTCCCTTCCACCCCCCTCCACCCCCACCGAGGTCCTCTGAGGGCAGGCTAGCTCCGGAGCCGGGCTCATTAAGGGACATTTGTGGATATTACACCGGCTGGTATCAGGGAGCCGTACTTCCATAATTTTCCCTGCCGTGGCGAAAAAGCCGAGTACACCAGACGCCCACGGGAGGGCGGCGGCGGGAACTAGATTAGCCGTGCAGACTGTTGTTTGTGTGTGATGTGGTGCGGTGCGGTGGTGATGGGGTTTGTGCGTGCGTGTGTGTGTTTGTGTGTATTCTGGGTTCTTGCCTGTGCTTCTGTGTGGGATGGTGTAGTAGCAGTGCTTGAGGGGGGGGGGGTGTATTTATGTATCGTCTTCAAATTTGATCTCCGATCTCGGAAGTTGAGGAAAGTTAGTTTTTGGTGTATATGCATCTTATCTCGCCAAAGCCAATAGACTCAATAGACAGACATGGTCGTTTAAGTTACGTGAGCTCTACAACTGAAATTATGCTGGCTAGCTACCCCACACACCCCCCATCCCCTGAGGCCCTCCTCTCATTGGCTCCCATCAGCGGAGGGCCGTCATTTCTCCAATGTCTACTCCGCCTACGCCTGACATGTCAACGATTGACAGAATCAATAAACATGGCCGAGCACAAAGACTCCAGCCATGTGCGGGAAATCAATACCACTTATTTGATCAAAGAGTGTTTCCACGAGCCAGCGCACGGCGCGTGCCGCCTGTCTCCCCCCGTGTGTGCCAACGGGAAGCCCAACTTGCGCGTCGTACATTTTTCTTTTTTTTGCAGGATTTTTCTGTGTGCTTGCTTTTTTTCGCTGGCAGCCACAAAGTGTATGAAGGACGTCCTCTGCCTTTTAGGGTTTCGCTTCTCTCGTTTCCCGCCTCTGTTGTCGGGCGACAGCGGCGGCGTTTGCATCATAGTAATGCCTCACCAGAGGGAACCTCTGCGGCTCTTGATGAACTGCTGTGATGTGGCTCGCAACGAGGACGTCACTGAGCGGGGGTTGGTGGGTTTGAAACAGGGAATCAGAATCAGAGTAGAAGTAGAAGTATACAAGAGTAAAATTCTTAGGCTTTGCTCCTCAACAACAACATCGCAGCAGCAACAGAAGAGAGAGTAAATAAAGGTAAGTACAAATAAAAATATGTAAAAAATAAGTAGCAGCATCAATAGTTCACAATTATAAATAATAAAACAAATAAGATAAAATAAAGTAAGTGATAATACGTAGAGAAACTAAAACAGTGGTAATAAGTAATGAAGTGTAGTAAAGTCTAAGTGCAAGTGTAAAGTGTTCAAGTGGTAGTGGTACCAGCCAGGGTTGATTCTATAGTGGTTGAGGAGTCGGTCTCTCGCTCGCCTTAACCGGCGCCGCCGTCTTTTAACGAGGCGTTGAAGGCTCCGCGATACACACTGGAGACACCTTATCTCCGCCTGGTCCTACCCTCTGTATCCCCCGAAGCCAAGCTGATTTGTGGTCTGTCGGGATTCAGCGTGGTTATCAGGGACAGATCGGAGCGGTACGGGCCTGGACACCCAGGGCTTCCGGGGATAAGGAGAGCAGGTGGTGGAGATGACCAGCCGTAGACCGAAGGCGGACTGTGAACACACCGCAGGTGTCTGCCTAGGCTGCCCGGAACAGCCCAGAAGCACGCAGAGAACACACCAAATAAAAGCGTTGTAAGCTTTAGGGAGAAAAACAACAACCCACTAAGGTACCGAAACGGTTATTGTATGAAGTCATCCGTTGGACTTTTGTTAGTTTGTTAGTGTTTGTGTGTGTGTGTGTGTGTGTGTGTGTGTGTGTGTGTGTGTTGCTGTGTGCAGGTCTTTGTCTGTCTGTCCATCTGTCTGGTTGGCTGGCTAGATGGCTCAGGTGGTGTGTGTGTGTGTGTTTGTGTGTGTGCGTTTGACTTGGGTAATGTAGTGTGTGTGTGTGTGTGTGTGTGCGGGTCGTGTGTGTGTGTGTGTGTGTCTGCTCGCTTGAGAGCTCTCCTCTCCATCGTGTGTTGCAGTGTGTATGTGCGTGTGTGTATGTGTGTACTACTGTGTGTTTGTGTGTGTGGACGTATTGCAGTGTGTTTGTGCGTATTGCATTGTGTGTGTGTGGGTCAGATTGCTGTATGCGTGTTTATGTGTTTTTGCGTGCATATAGCTGTGTGTTCTTGCTGCTATGTGTGTATATGTGTGCGCGTGTCGTACTATGTGTGTTGCTAGATTTGTGTGTGTGTGTGTGTTTTTGTCTGTCCATGCGTCTGTCTGCTCCGCCCGTCTGTCTGCTCCATGTGTCTGTCTGCTCCATGCGTCTGTCTGCTCCATGCGTCTGTCTGCTCCGCCCGTCTGTCTGCTCCATGTGTCTGTCTGCTCCATGTGTCTGTCTGCTCCATGCGTCTGTCTGCTCCGCCTGTCTGTCTGCTCCTTGTGTCTGTCTGGTCCATGCGTCTGTCTGCTCCGCCCGTCTGTCTGCTCCGTACAGTCTGTCTGCTCCGCCCGTCTGTCTGCTCCATGTGTCTGTCTGCTCCTTGTGTCTGTCTGCTCCTTGTGTCTGTCTGCTCCATGCGTCTGTCTGTTCCTTGTGTCTGTTTGTCTGTTCCTTGTGTCTGTCTGCTCCATGCGTCTGTCTGCTCCATGTGTCTGTCTGCTCCTTGTGTCTGTCTGCTCCTTGTGTCTGTCTGCTCCATACCGTCTGTCTGCTCCTTGTGTCTGTCTGCTCCTTGTGTCTGTCTGCTCCATGTGTCTGTCTGTTCCTTGTGTCTGTCTGTCTGCTCCATGTGTCTGTCTGCTCCTTGTGTCTGTCTGTCTGTCTGCTCTTTTCATCCAGAGCCGTAAACGTCACCGCGACGCGGTAGCATTCTCACATCTCACCAAAGAACCTTTAGTTCCCTCTCTCCATATACACACACACACACACACAAATGCACACACACACGCAAACGCACACACACACCCACGCGCATGTGTGTGTAGCTTTCTTTATTTTTTTGCTGTGTACATCTCTCTCTCTTTCTGCCTCTCTCTCTCCCTCTACGTCTCTCTCTTTCTGCCTTTCTCTCTCTCTCTCTCTCTCTATCGTTCTCTCTCTCCCCATCTCCCCCGCTCTCTCTCTGTCCCTCGATTCTATTGTCCTCCTTCTCATCACCTGGGTGAGGGCCTCTCACCTGTCAGGTACCGTCCCCTCAGACACCTTGTAAGGGAGTCCCAGTCTCTCTCTTTCTCTCTCTCTCTCTCTCTCTCTCTTTCAATCTCTCACTCTCTCCCTCTGTCCATCCATCCATCCGTCCATCCATTGGTCTGGTCTGACCATCTCTCATTAGATAGACCAGCAGCAGCAGTAATGTGTGTCAGTATGAGGTGTCCATCCATGTGTAGAACTCTCTCCCTCTCCTCCCAGCTCGTCTGCCCTTCTCCCTGCGGTTTCATCTGCTGTCTGTTTCCTTTAAAGGACATGTCCTCTGCCTCCTCCACCTCCTTCACCTCCACCTCCTCCAACTCCTCCATCTCTCTCTCCTCACGGGGCCACACTAGATATTTCATTTCCCAGCCTCGGAGCCTTCCACAGCCGCCTCGACTTCCTCCTCTTTCATCTCTTCTTGGAAAGAGGAGAAGAAAAAAAATGGACGTTTCATGAACACAATGGAACGACTGACATGTAAGGGGAGATGACGCCAGAGCAAGCCCAAGGCCACTCTCTTGCTCAAACGAGAACGGACATCATTCATTTCCCGGCTCGAAAATTGAATTGCCTCACTCTCATCTCTGCCGGGCTCCCACTAAGCGGCCTGACTCGACGTGTCAACTCTCGCTTTACTCGCACAAAGTCGGTGTGAGTTTACAAACACACAACACGCTCGTACGCTGGCGTGGGCGTACACTGTAACGTCACAGGCAGCTTCTGTTAAGGGGCAGGAAATGGGATGCCTCAATGTATCTATCTATCTATCTATCTATCTATCTATCTATCTATGTATCTTTCTATCTATCTATCTATGTATCTTTCTATCTATCTATCTATCTATCTATGTATCTATCTATCTATATATCTATCTATCTATCTATCTATCTATCTATCTATCTATCTATCTATCTATCTATCTATCGTAGTGCTGATTTTAAAAGTATTATTTTATTAATACTTTTATGAATATAAACAATATGGTGCATGCGTACAGTAATATAGTAAAATGAATGAATTCATACCAACTTGTTTTAAGTTGTATTTACTTGGAAAGGCTTTGAAATGTTGTTTTCTATTTCCTGCTACAACGCATTATGTTAAGAGAGCTTCATTTTAGAAGAGTTTGGGTCCGGAATCGGAGGAAATTGCTTGGTTGGCGTAGCGGCCGATCGGTTTGCGGGGGTGTTCAAGACTTCAGGTTTGACGTAAACAGTTGAAAAGTTCTTTGCTACTTTGGATTCAATTATTTTTCCCTTGGAGAGTTCGGTTTGACCAAAGTCGTCGATTAAAGTGCGCAGACTAAGTCGGAGCTTACTAGCACGAACTCCGCGAGAGGACAGTGCGCGAGGCCGAGTCGACGTTGAGGTCGGAGAGTCGTCGACAGACATGGTCGCCGCTGGGAGTCATCCTGTTGGCTTCAGACTACTGTTCATTGTCTGTACGGAGAGCTGTGGTTCATGGGATTATTGTGTTGAGCTCCAAGAAGCGCGCCATCAACCGGTACGATTTGTAGAAACCCTGGGCGCTTTTGTTATTTTCTTTCCTTTATTAAATGTTTGACTCTGACCTTTGTATGTTGTCGGACCATAAATCGACCAAGATATTTCAAGAAATACGTGAATACTGTGGTCTTAATGGTTGTGGGTGAATGTGTTTTGGGGGTGAATGTCTTTTGGGTGTGTTCTGTTAGTTATGGAGGGGGAATTGGAGATGTATTTTACGACAGTGTAGCGACTAGAGAAACCTGAGGCTTCTCACCCCTCCTCAACCTTTCACATGAACGCAAACACACACTAACATAAAAGCACACGCGCACACTAACATAAAAACAAAAAAAATAACAAACACGTACAAACACACACACACACACACACACACACACACACACACACACACACAAACGCATACACAAAACCTCACACACACACTAACATAAAAACACACACACTAACATAAACACACACATAAACCCACTCACACACACACACACACACACACATAAACACTCACACCCTCACTCACATACTCACTCACTCACTTACTCACAGCACACACTATGGAATGAGGTGTGTGTTGTTGTGTGGGACACTGTGAACATTGAGTCAATGTAAGCTAAGGACTCGTGGAACAAAACAATTACTCGCTAAAACGTAGCGCCAATGCAATCCGGTCTGTTGCCTACACTCTCCGAAAAACAGCAAGGAGCAGCAAACAAAATGTCCCACGAGGCTTCTGTTAATGATAGAAAAGAAAACAACAAAAAAACTGTTGGTGGGAAGCTGTCTCTTTTCCCACCTTTGCCTCGGCCGTTCGGCAGCTCTGAGGCTGGCTATAATCTGTTAGCAAACATTAGCAGGACTTCACAGCCATTTATATCCCATCTCCTCCGGCAGCGACCTTGTCTCCATGGCGACAGGATTGTGTTGACCGGATAAAAAGCTATGAAATAATGGCTGCCCAGAGGGGGTCTGATGTTTAAAAGGGGGGGGGGGGGGATGTAGAGTTGATTGATTAAACTCATCCACGACGGGGAGAATCGGCATGGCGACTGTGTTGATATTCCTGGGTGCGGTGAAATCCAATCATAGACACTCGGGGCTTTCGTGGAGCGGCCCTCCGTTACTCCTTTGCCGTGACCTAACTCTCCACCTCGCTGTTCCCCACGCAAAGTGTCACGGCTCATATTACTTCATTACTTTTTAATGCGGCCGTAATCACTCCAGCATGCCTTAATTAGCGGCTTGTACAAGGAAAATAAAGGGTGCCGGGGAACAGAGGGGAGCGAGGTGTAATTGTGGGTTAAGGATGTTTGTTTTGGCGCTGGCTCCTGTCTAGTCCTCTGGTTCAGTGGTTCTAGGGATGGAGGGTTGGGGGGAGTTCCCAACTCCAGCTAGGGTGTTCCCATCGCTAGGGTGTTCCCATCTCTACAGTATTCCCATCTCCAGCTAGGGTGTTCTCATCTCTAGGTATAGTGTTCCCATCTCTCGGGTGTTCCCATCTCCACAGTATTCCCATCTCCAGGTAGGGTGTTCCCATCGCTAGGTAGGGTGTTCCCATCTCCAGCTAGGGTGTTCCCATCTCCAGCTAGGGTGTTCCCATCTCTCGGGTGTTCCCATCTCCACAGTATTCCCATCTCCAGGTAGGGTGTTCCCATCTCTAGGTATAGTGTTCCCATCTCTCTCTCTCCTCCCCTTTTTCTGTGTCCACTCTCTCCTCTCCTCTCACTCTCTCACTCTCTCTCACTCTTTCATAAGGTTACAATCAATAGCGCTGTCAGGTTTCTCATTAATGGGTGTTTAACTACAGCAGGTGTAGGGACATTTCTGTCATCTTTGTAGCTGGCGGCTTTTGCTGGTCAGCATTTTCATTCCGTAACAATATAGTCTCACAAATTGGTCTAGTGATTATTGATCTAAACTCTGATAGTTTAAATCTAACTGAACGGGGCGCATCACTTTCCATCGCTTCATATTTGTTTCGACCAATCATTGCGCTGGAGGCAGGGATCTGTTAGCATGTAATTGGCCATAAACAGCGGACATAAACTCGGCCAGCAATAGCAAACTGTATAAAAATCGTCTAATGGCTAACACAATGTAGAATGGCCACTGTAGAAATAAACTTATTAAAATCCCCCTCTCAAACCCTCATCCACTTAAGCATATTAAATCTCTGTTGCGAGAAGAGAATACTATTTTGGTAACAATATGTCTATTTTTATAGTCGGTAAAAAGCCAGACCTTTAATATTTGGTAGTAGGATTAGGTTTTTCTGTTATTGGCAGGTTTGGGGTTTGGTTCTACGCCTTTGTATTAGGGTTTTGATTACTTATAACGGTCAGGTTTTAGGGTCTGCTTTTGGAGTTTCCGATAAGAGTCAGGTTTTAGGGTTTTAGTTTTGGTTCTAGCGCTTGTACTGCTGTTGGGGATTTTAGGGTTTGGTTTTTGGATCTGGTCTCCTCTCTCCTCCTCTCTCTTGTCTCTCTGTCTGCCTTGCTTACTCTCTCTTTCCTCCTGTCCCCTCTCCCTCTCTCTCTTTCCTCCTGTCCCCTCTCCCTCTCTCTCTTTCCTCCTCTCTTCTCCCTCCCTCTCTCCCTTTCCTCCTCTCTTCTACCTCCTCTCTCTTCCCTCCTCTCTCTTTCCTCCTCTCTCTCTCTCTTTCCTCCTCTCTTCTCCCTCTCTCTCTCTCTTTCCTCTTCTCTCTCCTCCCTCTCTCTCTTTCCTCCACTCTCTCCTCCCTCTCTCTCTTTCCTCCTCTCTTCTCCCTCCCTCTCTCTTCCCTCCCCTCTCTCCTCCCTCTCTCTCTTTCCTCCTCTCTCTCTCCTCCCTCTCTCCCTTTCCCCCTCTCTTCTCCCTCCCTCTCTTCTCCCTCCCTCTCTCTCTTTCCTCCTCTCTCTCTCTCTTTCCCCCTCTCTGCTCCCTCCCTCTCTCTCTTTCCTCCTCTCTCTCTTCTCCCTCTCTCTCTTCCCTCCCCTCTCTCCCCCCTCTCTCTCCTGTCTCTGTCTGCCTTGCGGCTCTCGGTCTTCCTGGCGTTTGTTGTCCTGGACGCGGTGCAGCCCGGGAAGCCCCAGCGAGTGATTAAGGAGCTGAAACGGAGCCGCTGGGGGTGACCCTGGCTCGACCCCCAGACCCGGCCTCATGCAGGGGGCTCAGGCTGGCCTTATCCCCCCCGCCCTCCCCATACTCCCAGCACGACCACCATGTCAGCGAGTGCTAATCAACTTAGCTTTATCAGAGGTGCGCTTTCAACTCTCCTCCCAGGGGGTAAACGTCGGCTGGGGAGGGCGAGGACACACACGCACGCACACACGCACACGCACACGCACACACACACACACACACACACACACACACACACACACACACACACACACACACACAGGGATTAATTCTGGACTTACCCAGGCTGGGAAGACATCGACCTGACTACTATTAACAGTAAAGTCGCTTTGCGATGAGCATGAAATGAACACGACACGGCAGCCATACAGTTAGAGCCGGATCAGATGATAAAAGCCTTATTTCCTCCTTTCAACAACCGCCTCCCCCCCAAGCAAACACGCACACACACACACACAAGCGCACACACACGCACGCGCACACACAGCGGCTGCTTTAAACCCCTAAGTCACTCCAACAGCGCGCCACCCCCACATACACCCACGTGACACGGTATAATCAACAGCCACCCATCAATAAACCAACAATACACAAGCAATATGAGGGATGGAAACGAATCATCCGTCTGGAGAACAGAAGGAGAGGGGTTGGGGGGGGGGGGGGGGGGGGGGGCACATCACATCACATCACAGCCTGATGATCAATGGCTGGACCTGTCCACCTGGGGTTTGCATATGCTGCTGATGAGCTTCAGACGATCGGAGAGAAGGGAAGACGGCGATGAGGAGGTGTGAAACGCGCGCTAGATTAATATCCTGCCACCGCAGCCCGAGGGGAGATTAATTTGCTCTTTACGACCATTTAAAGAGGCGTATGCGTCGGTTACCGTAGCGCACGTTTTTTTTATTATGAGAGAGCGAGGGAGCGAGAGCCAGAGAGGTCCTTTTTTCCGATGCCCCGTGGCACCACTCCGGAGTGCCTGCCCGGGGAGTGATGGGGAACAGAATGGATGTCGTTGGTCAGGTAGTGAACTTGGAGCAAGTCTGCTTAAGCACCTTTTGGCCTCTGTGTGGGTGGGTGTCTGAGCGCACGTGTGATTGATTGCGTCTGTGAGTGCTTGTGCCACTGAGAGAGAGAGAGAGAGAGAGAGAGAGAGAGAGAGAGAGAGAGAGAGCGCCAGCGTGTGTGCAAGCACGTGAGATGATTGAAGTCTGTGTGTGGATTTGTGTGTCTGTGTGTATGGTGTGTGTGTGTGTGTCGGAGGGGGGGGGGGGATTTCTGAGAAAGTGTGTGCGTGTAGGGGTGGTGGAATTACACGCTTTCTCTGGATTAATTTGATTAAAGGCGAGCATCAGCACAGGGAGAGAGAGATGATGCTGATTCAAATCGGCCTAATGTATAATATAAATCGGTATATTTAGAATAAGAAACCACAGAACAAAATGTCTCACAATACTTTATTTTAAAAAACAATCAAATGTTGAATCCAAATATGTGGTAGCAATACTTTTTAATGTTACACAAATGTCTCACAGTGCTTTATTTATTTAAAAAAACAATCAAATGTTGAATCAAAATTTGTTGTCGCAATACTTTTTAATGTTGAGCCATGCGAAACTTCTCCGCCCTCTACAAAAAGACACACATACACACACACACACACACACACACACACACACACACACACACACACACACACACACACACACACACACACACACAGCTCAGAAAAGTAATTGACAATTCCAGTGTACAATGGAAGAGGAACTATAATAAATGGCAAAACAATTCAATATTGGGTCCACTCCTTCAGATCCCTTAAGGCTCACTTTTAAAGGTTCTGCCGCTGTTAATTTTTTTTTGTGTGTGTTGGCTGGGGCTTATTGAAAGCTGTGAACGACTGCAAGCAATTTTTGCATTCATTTCAGGCTGTCCACCATAGATTCAGACCCGGGTTGGATCAAGGTTAAGATTTGAGTCCACCTGTTCCGACTGACTTCAAGCCAGTCGTTTTGCCGATCTGTCTAATTGGGAAGTAGCAAAAGAAGGTTCAGCTCCAAAATGGACGAAGCAAACAGGGAAGCAGGGCGACAGGCAGACAGACAAATAGACGAGCAGAGCTCTCCGTGGGGGGGGGGGGGGGACAGTCGGTCCGGAGTAATTCCCAAACACTCCAGAATGCTATTTTCTCATTGATTCTCCCTTCTCCCATCAGTCTCCCCGCTTTAGTTGGACCCTCACCTGTCATCTGGCTGAGTTAAGTGCCCACCCCCCCAGAGCCAACATTCATCCTGCACCTGAGGAGATGGCAGCGCAGACACCTCTGAATATATGGCATCGGCCCACCTGTAATGTGACTATATTGCACCTTCTTCCTCTGTCCTCTTCCTTCTTCCTTCTTCATCTTCATCTTCTTCGTTGTTTCTTCGGCTGTCATGACCATCAGCTCATCCTTCCTCTCATCCTCTCCCCACACCTCCCTCGCACCCTCAGGGGTTTTCTGCCGATCCGAGGGTCATTTGCCCGTTTATGGGTTTAATTAAGGTCCTCTTAATTATTAAGTGTGCTCCAGGCAGAGGCTTTGGCTTGATCACTATCTGACTCGGTGTGTGTAGAGATACGCCCGGAGCCTCACATCCGTCTCTCGTTACACCGGGCTGCCTATACTCTCTATACTCTCTATACGCGGTCCGGAGGTTCACAATATGCTCAGGGCCTTTACAGTTGGCAGCCATTTTGTTAAGTAGTTAAGTATCCTATTCCTCGTCGTTATCGCAGAGAATGATTATCCCATTGAACAATTATGTGTACCCATTAACCCCCAGACACAAACGTAGAAGTAAGGAAATTGGTGCTGAGGTCAAGAGACAGAGGGAACCGCACTGGCATCCTCCGTTTTCAATTTAATTTGGTTTCATTCATTAAAGAGTGTATTCTATGAATACAAGTTTAAGGAAAATAACTTTGGCAAGATTGTGAGGAAAATGACTTAATAGCGGGAAAAATAAACAAGGACACGACTCCCCAAACGGATTGCAGTTTTTGCACCTCCGAGATTTTCTTACTTTGACGAAATTTCCGCAGACGACTGAAATAGGGAGATTGCGTTTAATTAGTCACAAAAGCAAGCGGCAGGAATCATGTCATCAAATTTTTCCAGTCTGCATTGGAGACCCCACTTGTCTTAAATAATGGAACCTCCGGTGAACCAACCAAAAACACATTGCGTATAAGACGACTTTGACTCAAAAGGACTTCATTGTTAAAAACAAAAATAAACTTCTAGTGAAGTATGCTGACTGCTCAAGACCCCAGTGCTGACCAATCACCCCAAGACATTGTGCGGGCCCCCAATACATTGTGTGGGCCCCCAAGACATTATGGACCCCGCAACCCAAGATATTGTTGGGCCCTCCAAGACATTGTGGCCCCCTCCCCAAGACATTGTTGGATCCCCACAAGACATGTTTTGAGGGGCCTTCCCAGGGACGCAAAATGAATTTCAGTGCCTTACTGATAAATAAAGTAGTATCGTATCATGTGGCCCCCCACCCAAGACATTTTGGATGGGTATTATCCATGATTAACTTTCAACTTCAAGACTTGAACTTTTTGCGGCCTTGCTGCTGAACCCCCTCCCCCTTTCCCGGCAGCACCAAGGGGGTGTAATGGCGCACTAATGGCCATAAATGGCACTCTGGCTGGATGTCAGCTGGGGGGAAACCGGGCCCTTTAAATCAATTCTCGGCTCTGTCAATTAGGGCCCTTGATTTGTGTGAGCCCAGAAATCACTCCCGACACGGCACTTGGGCGATTCCCCCCCCGACATACCTGACACCCCGACACCCCCCTGCTGTTCCAACCGCTGCCCCACGATCCATAGGGTGCCTCAAAGAGCCATTGATTGGTTGAGCCACTGCCCCTCGGCGGGGATCGATGGCGTCTGTGTTCCTGCGAGCACGACGGCCGGCGAGGGAGTCGCTCGAGGTGTGCAGCCCGTTCCCATGGGAACTGAGCGCTGAACGTGTGGGCGGATCCCTCCAGGATGTGTGCGGCGCGGTGGAATACTCAAGGTGTGTGTGCGTGTGCATGTGCGTGTGTGTGTGTGTGTGTGTGTGTGTGAGTGAGTGAGCATGTGTATGTGTGGTTTCTTTCTAGAGGTTGTATTAAACTCACCTGTAGACTCGCTCCCCGGAGGGAGAACCCGCTTTCATTTTACGAAAACTCAGAAAAAAAACTTGTTCTCCCATCTTTTTTTTTTTCAAACGCTGTCTGGTGTTTTTTCGAGCAAGTTTGGAAAAAAATGAGCCGATCCAATGACATGTCCTCCAAAAATAATACATTTCTCTTGATTAAAAACTCTCTGGCAGAGTGCTGAAAGCCTATTGATTTCCATTAAAACTAATCACACTTTTTACAATATCAAGCTGGTGTAGGGTTGGGGTATGCTATTTAATGAGAGAGAGAGAGAGAGAGAGAGAGAGAGAGAGAGAGAGACAGGCGGCCAGCGTTTAGCCGGCCCCCCAATCCATCCAGAGAGGACTTTGAGTTATCTCCTTCATCTATCAGCCTCCTTCCTCCCCACCACCCCTCCTCTCCACAGTAAACAGCCTGAACTGTGAACTTTCCATTGTACCAACGCCATCCTCCGCCTCCGCCATTACAAGCGATAGGCCCTGTAGTGCCTGATTCATCGCTCTGTAAACCATTAGCTTTGAGTCGGCCGAACCATGAATATCTCCCAGCCCCACCCCTCATCCCTACTCCACAATATCAGCCCTGAATCGCTCCAGCTATCAATCTCTCCTCTATTAGACCGCTACTGTCTGCTTCATGGCCATGGCATCTTCTCACCGGAGTTATGGGTTGGCGGCCGACGTGTGTGTGTTTGTGTGTTTGTGTTTGTGTGTGTGTGCGTGTAAGAGAGTGTCCACGGCTGTAATAGTGGTGGAAGGTGTGTGTGTATCTGTGTGTGCGCAAGTGTCGGTGTGTGTGTGTGTGTAGGAGTGAGTGTATGGCTCTAATGGTACACAGTGTGTGTATGTGTGTGTGTGGTGGAAGGTGTGTGTGTGTGTGTGTGTGTGTGTGTGTGTGTGTGTACACACCTGAATGTGCGCGTGTGGTGGTAGGCGTGTGTGTGTGAGTCGCTGGGGGGGGGGGGGAGACATGGTGACTTGTGAAGCTACAGAAGGGATTGATTCGCTCTCCTTTTCAGGGGCAGAGGCGTTTTGTAAATGGCTGATGTCTTGCTGTCTCCCGCCCCCCACCTCGTCCCTGTCCTGGCCCTGATGCTCCGGCCGGGGCGTTGCTGGTGGCGGGACACGGGCCATAAAGCCTGCACTGCGGCCCCGTGTTTCAGCTCGTAAAACCGAATTAAAATATTAAATCTGCCAGGACCTGTCCTCGTAAATAAAGCCATATATTACCCCTCCCTCCATAAAAGTGAAAAAGGGTCGAGGCGTTTTTTACGAGGGTGAGAGGAGAGACGGTCCTATTTCAAATCTGATTGCCGCATCCACCCCCCACCGACCCCCAACACACCCAACCTGCGGACAGGGCTAATTATTCGTACGCCGCTGTGTACAGGAGAGATGTAGCGGAGCCGTCAGGAACAGGAACACCTCCCCCCCCCCCCCCCCCCCCCCCACCCCCCCGATGGAGGCGTCCTCCAGATATGGGGGGAGGGGGGTTTGCGGGGGGTCGAGGATGCTGCTGGAGACGGAGACACGGACGAGAACACCAACGGAGGACTTATTGAATTGCATATTCACCGAGATAAATACATGGGGGAGCCGGAGACGGAGCTGATCTCGCCGGGTCTCAAAGGGCCTTTTATTTTCTGCCTGGAATGGGTTGCGTCCAAAGCCCCCGCGCTGGAGCATGGACAGGCATTTATATTTGACTAGGATTCAAAAAAAAAAAACGAAGGCAGAAAACCTTCGGTCGCTGGCTGGCTCCTTGTGCGAGCTCCGTCCTGGGTGACCAAAACATCTTAACCCTGGGGCCGGTGAGCCGTGATTTTCGAAAATACGTTTCGTCGCACCGCTTGTTTTTTTTTCGGTGGAGGATCCGAAAAACAGTGAATCGACGTGCAAGGTCCCGACACCGTTCATTGTCACAAAGACCCAAACTGCTGCTGCCATTGCTCATGTCCGTGACGCGGGACACTTACTCAACGCTCTTACGCAGAACTGGAAACATCGCCGTTTTTTTACACGG
>NC_136944.1:21562020-21567020 GCF_949987615.1 Pollachius pollachius | reverse complement strand
GGGAGGTAAATGTTAAAGGCCTCATAAAACATCCCCCCCCCCCCCACGCCCCCGTCCTTCTGCCCCTGAGCACACCTCCATCTTCTATCTTCTCCCCCCCTCCCAACCTCACTCCCTTATTCACACACAGACACGCACGCACGCAGGCGCGCACACACACAAAGATGCGCACGCACGCACACACGCACAGACGCACACGCGCCAAGACACACACAGACACACACACAATAAGACAAAGACACACACACACACACACAAAGACACACACAAAGACACACACACACACACACACACACACACACACACACACACACAATGAAGACACACACACACACACACACAAAGACACCCACACACACACACACGCGCACACACACACACACACACACACACACACACACACACACACACACACACACACACACACACACAAAGACACCCACACACACACACGCACACACACACACACACACACACACACACACACACACACACACACATGAAGACACACACACATACACACACAAAGACACCCACACACACACACACGCACACACACACACACGCACACACACACACACACACACACACGCACACACACACACACACACACACACACACACACACACACACAGCGCCCTTGCTCAGTCCGACCCCCTGCTGTTGCCACGGCAGTCCGTTGTGTACGTACGCAGGTCAGAGGATTGTGCGACAGCCTTGTGCCTTTTCACTGTGTGTTTGTGTGTCTGTGTGTGACTAGACAATGAGGAGGCAGCAGGAGGGTCTTAAGGTTCGTTATATAACCAGTTCTATCCAGATTTCCTGTTCTCCATTTGGTCTTTCAGAAGCGCCAGCTGTGGTTAAACACTGGTTACCGGAATTATCAATTTGATTGTTTACCGCACTCATTAATTAACGTTTTACCGTGTTTATTAAAAATGGGAATAGCATGAAATTAGGTTCTAATTAGATTAGGGTTGGTTCTAAGTGATAGAAGGGATACACAGTCAGATTGCCCCCACTGTGATTACAGAGACAGTGGGCGAGCTTCTACTGAGGTTGGTTCTCCGGTAAACTACTTCCAACGCAGTTCGTTTTACAGCTCAATTGCTGGTTAGTTCTTTATTTATTTATCGCCTTGGCCTTTAAGTAAAAGTATTTGATGTTTCTCAATCTCTAAATATATCTGCTCGGGTATCGTTGTAATGGTCAGCACATTAGGCGGGGTATGCTATTAAACGGGCTATTTATAGAACAGAGATGCAGATAAAGTTTCCCATTATGTTGTATTTACATTTTCTGCTTTTTCAGATTTTCTGCAGTGTTTCACCCTATATATTTTCTTATAATATATTGATATATATTTAATTATATATGTCATCCCCCCCCCCTCCCTCTGTTTGTCCCTCGGCATGCATCTCAACGCTCGGGCTGACAAGTGATGAATGGAACCGTGGCAGAAAACATCGCCGCCCAATTACACTTGTCCACGGGCTCCGACGCCGGCGCCGTTAACAAGGGCCGCGTGTCACTTCCTGTGTACTCACCGACCGCGCCGTCCCCTCTTCCCGGTGACCCCGGGCGCATCGACTCCCCGCGCGCCGCTCAGATCCGTGGCGGATTATGGCGCCCTTGGCTAACGGTAATTTATATCGCTCCGGAGTGGGAGTGGGCGAGGAGGGGGGCGGGACAAAGGGTGCATTGGACGCCGCAGCCATCAATCAGCCTGGCGCTGTGGGTTGTGTATTCGGCAGCGGCGGCAGGGAGGTTAGCCCTTAAAGCTCTGTGGCTCAAGGGTAACAGAATAACTCAATCTGCCGAAGGTGCAAAGGGCCAAGTGAGGTGAAGGGCGGTGGAGGAGCCGTGGGAGAGAGGTTTCATCTGAGACGCTGACCTCGCTCATAACTCCAATTGCCTGACTTGTTTGATGCAGAAAGAAATCCCTCAGCGGGAAGAGGACTGTGGCCGGCCATAAAAGAGAGAGTGTGTGTGTGTGTGTGTGTGTGTGTGTGTGTGTGTGTGAGAGTATGCACTTTCGTAGAGCATGCACTTTTGTGTGTCTGTGTGAGCACGTACATCTGTGTGTTAGTGTGAGCACATACCTCTGTGCGTGTTTGCATGTAAGTGTGTGTGTGTGTGTGTGTGTGTGTGTGTGTGTGTGTGTGTGTGTGTGTGTGTGCCCGTACATGGATCTGCTCACCAGTGTGTTTGTGTCTGCACATGTGTGGGCGTTCCCTCCCATGTGTCGGTTCATCAGTGTGTGTTTCTGTGTGTGCGCACGTGTGTGCATCTATTCATCCGTGTGTGTTTCTGTGTGTGCGTGGCGTGTGCATGTGTGCAGCACGTGTGGTTTTGAAAAGGGCAGGGAAAACGATTGAGATCTCGAACAGCATCTCTCAATAGAAAAGCTTGCAATGGAAAACCCGTCCAGTGTGTTCAACAGAAACTGAGACAATGCTCTGTAAGAATTATGCAGCCTCTGCAGATTCAGCCATTAATCTTCATAATAACGTGGCCATGCAAAAATTAATGAGTGCACCCCGAACCCATGCAACCTCAATTACACAATAATTTAAGAGCCAGAACGCTAGTTGCGGGCTGTATTGTTGAACGGCCGGCCGGCCTAAGAAGGCGAATGAGATGGATGGGTCGAAGCCTTCCTTGAGTTCCCGTTAGGAAAGCCAGGCTAGGCTGCTCCTAGGCGGCATGTGTCTCAGGAGGTAGGGCGGGGCTGGCTGGCAACCGGAAGGTTGCGAGTTCTATCCCCAGCTCCTCCTAGCTGAGCGTCGAGGCGTCCCTGAGCAAGACACCTCCCCCTGACTGCTCCCGACGAGCTGGCTGACGCCCTGCGTGGTGGACACCAACGTCAGTGTGTGAATGTGCGTATGAATGGTCGAATGTTTGGTTACATTGTAAAGCGCTTTGAGTGGCCACTGGTTAGAAATGCAGTATAAATGCAGTCCATTTACCATTTACCAGCCTCACGGCGGCAACGCCCCAGGTTCAAGCCTAAGTAAGGCCCTTTCTTCCGCCTCGCTCCCCATGGCGGTCCTCATCACCGTGCCAGGCCGGGCGCCACAGTCCCCCTCCCCTCCCCCGGAGAGCTCTTCAGAGACACGCGCGAGTCAGATGAAGGCGCGCTTAGATCTTTGTCGCCGTGTTTACGCTGCAGCAGCTAGTTATTTCTCTCTCCCATTCTCGCAGTGCATCCTCACGTGCGGCGTTGTATAATTAAGCAATTCATCAATGATGGGTCTGGGTGGCGTCGGCGTTCGCAGGCGGAGCGGGTGGGAGGCGGGGACAGCTGACGGTATTCCACAGGTAACGAGCGTGAAAGTATTTGCTGACTGGAGATATCTATCATTAAAACGGGGAGCCGCGCGTCAGCACATTGCCTCCGCGCGCCGACGGAACAGAGACAATGACAGACCAAGCGCTTCTTTATCAGCCATTCTGTTGGCGTAATTAAACGGCTCGCGTGCGACGAGAGACCCTTTCGGCGGCGTATTGTGAAGGACTCGTGTCCCTCCCGAGCACCAACGCCGCGTCCGTTGGCCACGGTTTGCCGATTTTGAACGCAGGTGTGGGGAGTTAAGGATCTCCGCGCGAACCGGTTTTGGCGAGTTTGCCGTGCGCACCATTGTTGTACTATGTCCCTCCGATCAACTTTTCTGATTCTAAATTCTTCCCTAATCGTCAAAGCGTTTTTGGTGGTCGGCTGAGCTCAGCCGGTAGAGTGGTTAGTTTAGTCCCCGGCTGCTCCTAGCTCAGTGTAGAGGTGTCCCTGAGCGAGACGCCTCGCCCTGACTGCTCCCGACGAGCTGGCTGTCGCCCTGCGCAGTTGATTCCGCCGGCGGTGTGTGAATGTGTGTGTTAGCCGTTGTAACTCGCTGTGGATTAAAGCGTCTGCTAAATGCCCTAAATGTAAATGGTTGCACAAACCTGAATTTGTTGTCTGTTCAATACTTGCCCCTGAGATGTTTTTCGGTCTTTTTGGAATGTTGTTGTGGGTTGAGCATATGCTGCATCACATTTGGTATTCAAAGTATGCATAGCCTTCTAGGTACCTGTCGTTACCTAAAAGCCAAGTTCAGTCAAAGCCTAATGGTCAAAGAGCAGTGTATATATATTATTTTCAATGTCAAATCTAACCATTTCCAAAATGTAATATTTTGCAAAAAGTCTATATCTTGGTAAGTACTCTTTTGATTTATCCAGCAGTGGTTGTCCGAGTGTTATTTCTCTGCCTATATTGTGCTACTACTCCTATCTACTTTCAAGTGCGTCCTTTTTTAAATTCAATCTTGCCTCAGCGTGTCTGAATGTCGTGTTCTCGTCCTGAGCTCTAATAGTAAGAACACTCCAAAGCTGGAACTGCCGAGACTGACCACCTGATCGCTGAAGTTCACCCCCCACCCACCCCCATACTCTTAGTTTAACCTTTGATCCAGTCTCTTGGTGCTCGTCCCGTCCCAGTTGGGTGAGTGGAACGTATGGGGCGGAAGAGAGAGAGAGAAAGAGAGAGAGGGAGGGACATCGAAGGAAGAGAGAGAGAAGTTTCTGTTACATCTTTCGTTAAATTGCTCTTTTAAATCCTCCGAATATGAAACTCCGGCTGTTGAGCGACGGACAAGGCCCCCACAAAGTTAGAGATGAGAAATTGGGTTTTGGTTGCAGGAGGGTGTAACATACAGCCATAATACTCAGCAGTGTCGGTGGGCTCTCCTAGCCCCTACAGCCATTCAGGGAGAGAGGACTCTGGCTTGGGTCCCGGTATGATCCGGCCTCTGACCTCCAGCACCTCCGACCTCCACCACCACCACCACCCCTGAGGTTCCTACCACCGGTCTCTGATGAAGGCAGGCGACCCCGCCCCTCTCCGACCCCAGGTGGAGTCCCTCAGGGCGTATTGGAAGGCCACCATTGATTTGCACTCGCCAGCAGCTGGAGAGAGAGTTCAAACTGGAGCCCTTGGTTGCACCTTTCACCCCACGGGCGGG
>NC_136944.1:21542020-21557020 GCF_949987615.1 Pollachius pollachius | reverse complement strand
AACGAATATTAAACAATTTACATAGTGTCACTGTGTGTGTGTGTGTGTGTGTGTGTGTGTGTGTGTTTGTAATATACATCATTTTTTTCTCCTTTTTTAAATTAATTATTAATATTATTCAAATTCGTTTTTTTCACGGGCCAGGCTACAGCGTGGTGAGTCTTGAGGCGGCGACGGACGCTGTGGAGGTTCTCTTCTGTCCTGATGTCTGTCCAGCGCTCGCGCCACCGTCACAGAGACGGACAGCGCCCCCCATCTGGCGGTGTGGTGTCCCAGCTGGCCCCCCCCCGCCCCAGTCCCCTCTCTCTCTCTCCCTCCCTCCCTCTCTCCCTCTCTCTCGCCACACGGACTCGTTCCGTGGTTTGACGGCTCAGACCTCAAGGTGACGTCTGGAGGTGTCTATTTATCACTTCCAGCGCCTCACGCCCACCTCTAGCCCCCCCCCCCCCCCCCGCCCATCGCTATGCACTGGTCCCCATATGTTGTCCTTTTGCCTCCCGTTTCCACGGCGATCACAGCCTTCCTTTCTCCTGAAGACCCCTGGGCTGAAACAGCCTTCTCGTTTCACGTACTCCTCATTCTTTGGTAAGATAACATCTCGTTGATTGGGAAGCCTTCTTCATCACAGTCATCTTTGTCGTCATCACCATCGGCATCATCGTCTTCATCATCATCTTCATCATCATCATCTTCATGGGCATCACCAACCTGTCATTGTTAGGTAAGCCTTCGTCGGCATCATCATCTTCATCCTCGCCCTCGTCCAGCCTCTGCTGTAGCTCCCGCTCACGTCCCCTGCGTTTGTGTGTGGCGGGCCCCCCCCCCCCCGGTGACGTCACAGCTCCCTCCTCGGCCTTCACCCGGGTTTACTCACCAGCCTCCTCCAAATTAAACTTCTGTTGTCGCCGTGGCGATACTCTCATCCCTTTCATCATCTCCGACTCTGTCTGTCCTGAGGGCGTTTTACCCTAGCAATAACACTGTGTTGGAAGGTGTGTGTGTGTGTGTATGTGCGCACGTGTGTGTGTGTGTGTGTGTGCGTGCGTGTGCACATGTGTATCTGCGTGTGTGTGTTGGGAGACATAGCTGTCCTGACATGTCCTAATTGATCTTGTTTAAAGGGATGTAGCAGGCAGAGGCAGTAGACCCTCGTTAACGCTTGTCTGGGATTTAATTAAGAAGGCAAAACAAATGTAATGACAATTACAATCTTAAAATGAAGGGAAGAGAAAATAAAGACGGGCGATGGGGACGGGGAGACCGGCTAATTAGCAGGGTTGATGTTGTGTTCCTGTAGTATCCCCTACTGGAGCACACACACACACACACACACACACACACACACACAAACACACACACACTAAGACAAATACACACACACACACACAAACATATACTAAGACACATACACACACACACACACACACATACAGACACACAGACACACAGACACACACACATACAGATACACAGACACACACAGACATACATACTGAAACACACACATACACATACACACACACACACACATATACACCTACACACACACACACACACACACACAAAAAAACATAATGACACGCACACACACACACACCTTCTCTTCTCCGTGCAGGTTCCCCCTCCATCTGGGTGCGTGTGTGTCAGGATGTGCCCGTGGCATAAGGATTTTGTCACATCTTCCCCTTCCCAGCAGCCTCCGAAACCACGAGTATGCAAATCCGAGGAGAAAAAAGGGCGAGATTTCATAGTTGTTGACACGCTGTCGAGACTCCGGCACTCTGCACAATAAGGACCAGGGATGAGTGTGTTTTTTTTTTCAGTTTTACAATCAAAGGGATAAGTACTCGTGTGTACTTTATTGATCTTTATAGTGTTCGAAAAACCACAATAAAATGCCATCATATCATCCGTACACTACATCATCCACATGACACGGGAAAATAGGATCAACTCAAACGGGAAAAAACAGGAAACAATGTGCAACGGAAACGGGAAAAGAGGTAAGACTCACTCCACGGCATGACCCACATTTAAATATCACGTCCAAGGACTCGTAGCGTTTCTATATGTATATATAATATTTCTGATTCGTATTCACAGTCTTTTTGCTCAGCAAACCAGTGTTAATCTTCAAGTGTCCGAGAGAAGGCCGAAGGGTCCACGTGTCCTGTGGCCCTCAGGGGCCCCGGTCCACGATAAGGCTGTCGTCATAACAACGCCACCCCCCCCCCCCCCCCCCCCATCCCCACCCCTCCCATCCCTCCCCCTTTAATTCCACGGAAAACTGGACCGTCCCGGAAAGAAGTCCGGCCGGAGGGTTATACATCGGAGTCGTAGGAGTATTGCTGGCTGAGTGACTGTGAGGAGGAAGGGGTGTAAGAGTTCAGGGGTCAGGGGTCAGAGGTCGGCGTCGTCTCCCGGCGGCCTCACGCCTCAACCAAAGCAGCGTGTCCTTGTCTCGCTCGCTCTCTCTCTCTCTCTCTCTCTCTCTCGCACTCTCCCTCGCCCCGTGCGTCCTGATTTAGACTCCGCCTGCCGCCGCTGAGCGAATGCCCACCCTCTGGTCTCTCTCATACTCTTTGATGAGGACGGGGAGGGCTGTTTAGGAATCTGGGTTGAGCGTGTGTGTGTGTGTGTGTGTGTGTGTTTCTAATGATGTACTGTCGTCGCACTGCTTTTAAGGGGATCTGGGCTTCTTGGGGATTTGGTGGCGTGTGTGTAAGACTCTTTGAACGGAGGGTGAACCAGTTTGTGTGTGTGTGTTTGTGAGTGTGTCTGCGTGCAGACGCAGGCACGCATGAGCGTGTTTTCTCTGCAACGTGTACGCTTTTCCTGTGTGTGTGTGTGTGTGTGTGTGTGTGTGTGTACACGTGCAAACGTCAGCGTGTGCGTGCGTGCGTGCGTGTGTCTCTAGGCGGTGCTTGCTTTCCCATGTTTGTGTGTCATCCAAACCCAGTGAGCACACACAGTGTGATGAATGAGACAAAGATACAGAGAGATGGGGAAGAGATGTGTGCATGGAGTGCAAGAGAGCGAGAGACACCGAGAGGGAGTGGGAAAGGGAGAGAGAGCTTGGTTAAGCTAGGAGAGATTAGCTCTGGCTCAGTCCGGCTCTCTGCTGGGGATGGGTAAGAGAGAGACTGTAGGGACTACCCCAGTATAGGGTTCGCCGGCGGGTCAGTGGAGGTAACCCTCACTGGGGGGGAAGAAATGAAGAGGGCAAGAAGAAAAAAAAAGGGAGGAGCTATGATATTATAACGTTAGTACCGCGCAGTTTAACGATTGTAAATGGAACGTTTATAGTTATCACGGCGGAGTTGAATTTAATTGGGCGCTAATTGTACATTTGCAGCTATTTCTTCAGTGAGCCGATCTTTACGAATGAAATACTTTGAAACATGTTGTTTCATGCTATGGTGTTTTTTTCGTTTTGCTAGAGAGGAAAAAAAAAGAACCTATGATATATTAAAAACCAAGTTTAATATATGAAGATGGCGGCCCCACGGGCCATAGGTCCTCAGCTTCAGAAGGCAGTGATGACAACGCCTGGGAGATAATGTGGAGATGATGGGAATTAAAAAAAGGAGAAGCCCTGAACACCTTTAGCTCTCCGTGGTACCTGGTTCCACAGCCCTGAGACAGCACGGCTGGGATGGAGAAATGAGGAAATAATGAGTTTTACCGTAGCGTTATGTTCGTGCGTGCGCCACGCACGCACACACTCATGCTCCCATACACACACATGCACACACACGTACACTTAGCACACACAAACGCACACACACACACCCTGCTTGGAGGAGACCTTCAAACAAACTGCTAGCTCACCTTATTTGTGTGTGTGTGTGTGTTTGTGTTATGTGTGTTTCTGTGTGTGTGTGTGTGTGTGTGTGTGTGTGTGTGTGTGTGTGTGTGTGTGTGTGTGTGTCCGTCCATCCGAGAAATGATGGTTATCAGCGCTGAAATTGTTTGCTATTTCACTCAACACCTGTATTCTCTTTCTTTTGGCAAAATACTGTAATGCTGCCCATCCTAGATGCTGTTTCTTTCAACTGTAATGGAAGAAAATAGTTAAAAATGGCGACGGGGCCTCCCCACACAGGATAATAATGCAACACATCAGCCCATAGCGGCCAACATGTGGCACATTAGTAACTGTGGTAGCTGGTGTGAAAATGCATCTTGACAGCTTTTTCTGAGTTAATGAAGGAAAAAAAACACAAACTTTGCACCCGTGTTTCGACGCGAAATCGCTGATAATCGGACGATAATCAAGACCGCTAAATATAGCACCAGTGGTGCATCGCCACGACGACGCCGCAGCATCCCTCCCTCCTCCCTACAGCTCAGCCTCTCTTCCCCCCCTCCTCCCTACAGCTCAGCCTCTCTTCCCTCCCTCAGCCCGGCGGCAGCGGGCGTGAGTCGCTGTCGGTGCAAACACGAGTCGGTTCCTTCTGTCCGCCGTGTTTGTACACAGCAGTTGATACCGGCGTCCCCCCGCACACACGACCCTCCGACATGTTTGCTGGAGACGATGGCGTGTGTGCGTGCGTGTGCGCGTGCGTGTGTGTGTGCGTGTGTGTGTGCGTGCGTGCGTGTGTTTGTGTGTGCGTGTGCGCGCTTGTGTGCTTGTGTGTGTACGTGGGTGTATGAGTGTGTGTGTGTGCAGGTGTGTGCGTGTGTGTGCGTGCGTGTTCGGTGTGTGTGTGTGCGCTTGTGTGCTTGTGTGTACATGTGTGTATGAGTGTGTGTGTGTGTGCAGGTGTGTGCGTGTGTGTGTGTATGAGTGTGTGTGTGTGTGTGTGTGTGTATATGTGTGTGTGCATGTGTGTGTGTGCGCGCTCGTGTGCGTACGTGTGTGTATGAGTGTGTGTGTGTGTGCAGGTGTGTGCGTGTGTGTATATGTGTGTGTGTGTGTGTGTGTGTGTGTGTGTGTGTGTGTGTGCGTGTGTGCGTGTGTGTGTGTGCGTGTGCGTGTGCTTGTGTGTGTACATGTATGTATGAGTGTGTGTGTGTGTATATGTGTGTGTGTGTGTGTGTGTGTGTGTGTGTGTGTGTGTGTGTGTGTGTGTGTGTGTGTGTGTGTTTGTGTGTGTGCGTGTGTGCGTGCGTGTGTTTATATAATAAAACTGCGTTTTCTAAAGGACAAGAGGGATGGCAAGCGGGGGACGGGGACCGAAGCGCCCGGTACGCAACATGAAATATTTGTCGGAATAAAGCAATCACATTTCGGAGAGGACTGGAGTTGCATCGCCGCCCGTTCTTTCTATTAACTGTGGGTGGATGTTTTGATGTGTTACTTTTTTTCCTTCCGAGGCATAGCCCTCCTCGTAGCTAAGCTATCCTTCCAGAGTGGGTTCTGTAATTAGGCTGGGCGTTGTCGTATAGCGGGGAGCTAACCTTCATTAATAGCATACGCCAAAAAAAAAAACACAGGCTTTGATGTGCAGATTCACTACGCCGCCGCCGCCGCCGCTGTTTGTTTTGTACTACACGCACGCCCCTCTGTACTGCCGGCTTAGAGCTAACCGAGAGCTGTGTTTCGCCCGTGGCTAATACGTGCGCAGCTTACAGTGCCGGGTCTGGGCATAATTCATGACACACCGCATTAGCGCCGAGCCGCGGCGTGTCCGCGCACCTCCGCAAGCCCCCCGCCTCGCGCCTCCATTGTGGCTGACCGCGCAACGCGAGCTGTGAAGTCACCGTGGTCCCTTCTGCGCTGCGGCGTGCCTCGTACGAAACACACAGGAGCAATGTCACGAGGCGCCTCGTTCAGCGGCAAACTCACCCCCTCTGTGAGCAGTAGCATGAGAAGCCAGGGTCATTACTGTCAGTCTGCCTTTAATGACTGCGGTTAGCTCCTGCGTTAGCTGTGGTCCAGTGATGCACAACTTGAGACGCAACGCAACACGGTGACCTGGCGGCGGCGATGGCGGTGGCGGTGGCGGCGATGGCGGCGGCGGCGGCGGCGTAACCGCCGTGGGCCAACGTCCGGGCAGACGCTGCTCTTGAGCGATGCGTTCTGCACGCCCTCTCGATGAGAGCCTAGTTAGTCTTAAAGGAGACGGAATGATGTGTAATTACAGCGGTAATAACACCATTTATTAAAGATAAAGCGTTGTCCTCGCTGAGCGCGGCATCCGTCAGCTGAGCGAGCGAGAGCGATTGGAGTGCGGCGGAAGTCATCAAGGCGTGAAATCAGGGAATCTTACCGCAACAAAGTGATATTTTTCATGCAGCGTTTGGGGGACAAAGGAAGAGGCTGCTCAAGTCTGCGGCTGCCTCCTACTTTAATTAAAAGAGTTCACTGAATCCCCCTCCTCTTCACCCTCCTCCCCTCGCTCCCTTTTTCAATATCTCTCGTTTTCTCTCCCTCAATGTCTCTCTCCCCCCCTATTTTTCTCTCTCTCCCTCTCTCTCTCTCTCGCTCTCTCTCTCTCTCTCTCTCTCTCTCTCTCTCTCTCTCCCTCAATGTCTCTCTCTCTCTCTCCATCTCTCTCTCTCTCTCTCCCCCTCTCTTTCTCTCTCTCTCAGGACAAACCATATGTCTATCGGCCTACGTAGGGATCACACTGTTCCCCGCCTAACCTGCTGCAATGTTTAGTCAAGCGATTGCTTTATATCGCAAACTGTTTTCCTCTCTGCACGCCTCCCTTCCCCTACTCCCCTTCAGGGAAAGGTGTTTGAAAGCAGGGATATACCGAGATTAGACCCAGTGTATACCTTTTTCTAGACGTTCTGCTTGATCCATCGCAGAGACACCCGGGCTATACATATATGCCCCAGTGTTTTAGCAGGCGTGCTCTGGGTGGTTCGACTACGACGCTGTAAGACGCTGCCCTCGGTGGATCTGGGTGTGGCTAATTGTGCATTTAGACCGGTGGGGGAAAAAGAAAACATTTTGTTGATTTATCCGGTGGTCATCGTTTTGTGGAGTCATTTCACGGCCCTGACACAGACAATTTCACAGCAGGCCCCATGGTTTGTGACGGTGTTGGGTTAATGTGCGGGGCAGGCGGGTGGTGGGGGGTGGGGAGAGACAGATGGACAGACAGACAGGTGAAGTTCTGTACTAGGATTTTGTTTGTGTGCAAAAATATACTGAGGTAATTACAATGTGCCCGTGGAAGGGGGGGGGGGGGGGGGGGGGGGGGGAGGAAAACTAGTGGGAGCCAGATATCTTGTGCTCTGAGTACTCTGTTTGCGGTAAGGCGCTTTAGGAAGGGTGCATTAATTAGCGGTAATAAATGCATGACTCGGCAGGAAATAATATATGGATTAATGCATAGTATGCTATGAACTCCTGAGGTTCCCCGTGAAGAGATAATGAATAATAATGTTAATTGATTACAAATTACTATTGATTTTCCGAGTTGCTATTAATTAACATGTTGACATAATAAGTTACACTTTATCCTACCATTAAAAAATAAATAAATAATGTACCTGGGGATTCATATGTTGATCCCACACGTTGAAGTATTCATCCCACAATGCTTTTCGTTTTGCAATTAGATATTCATCTGTATTCTATTTAATGCAAATTCACTAATGCAAAGTTTTAAGTCAACGCATTAATTAATTTTGTGAATATATGGAGCCTCAAGAGTTATGCTTTAACTCATACATTAATGTATGATGGAGCCATGCTCATTTGTTAATCCGTGGTGTACTGGTTTGACTGGTATGCGACGAAGAAACCCCTTTTACAATGCGCTACCGTTTTCTCTTTTGTTTTTGCATATATATATATATTTGTACTTTAAGTAAGAATGGTGGGGACGTGGAAGGAGGCTCCGTGAGGTGTGGCCCAACCTTGCAGGGCTACACCTGCACCAGACACAATGCTTCTTCCTCCACCACATCTGGACCAAACACTCCTCCTAACCCCCCAGCTGTCTCCTCCTCCTCCTCCTCCTCTTCCTCCTCCTCCTCCTCCTCCTCCTCCTCCTCCTCCTCTCCGGGCCTCCAGCCTCCAGCCTCTAGCCGGAGGGCAGGTAGGGCATCTCGTTGTGGTAGTTGTAGTCCGGGCACACCTTCTGCACCAGGCGGTAGTCCGTGCTGTAGAAGGAGATGTAGATGCAGATGACCTTGAAGGGCTTGGAGCAGATCCAGGACACGTGGCTCTGCGTCTGCTCCTGGAAGCAGGTCTTGGACGGGTCGTAGTTGCACAGCGAGGTGCGCTTGCTGCGGTCCACCTTCTCGTAGTCCACCCGGCAGTTGAAGATCTTGGAGTCCTTGGGGTAGACGACACTCTGGCGCTCCAGGTCGAACTCCACCGCCTTGACGGGCGGCACCAGGCTGACCGAGATGTTGCCCTGGCCCGTGGAGTTGTGGCGGAAGTACACGCTGAAGGTGCCGTTGCCGTGGTCCACGATCTTGCCGGTGATCAGCAGGTTGAGGCGCACCGTCTTGATGTTGGAGTAGAAGTCGCCCCAGCCGAACATCTTCTTGAACTTGCCCGTCTTGACGATGGGCCGCCGCTTGACCCGGGACCCCGAGGCGTCGGGCTTGAGGAGGTCGCTGCCCAGCATCTCCCAGAACTCCTGCTTGGAGAACTCCTGCTTGGCGAAGGGCACGGGCGTGCGGTAGGGGAGCTCCAGGGAGGTGGCGTTGGCCGCCCGGCTCTTGCTCTGCAGCATCCAGCGGCTCAGGGGGGAGGCCTGATTGGGGCCCCCGCCAAGGAGCCCCACCGTCTCGGACGCCTCGTCCGCTGGAGGGTGGGCCTTCGGGCCCCGGGAGACGGAGCCCTCGTGGGCCAGGGCGAACTGGAGAGAGGGAGAGGGAGGGAGAAGGAGGGAGGAGGAGAGGGAGGGAGACGGTGAGAGACATGTGGGAGGAGATGGGGGATGGAGAGAGAGAGAGAGGGAGGGTGGGAGAGAGAGAGGGGGAGGGAGAGAGAGAGAGAGACAGAATGAGAGAAAGGTAGGAGAAATTAGGGTGATGAGTGGGGCAAGAGATGGAGAGAGAGGGAGAAATGATTAGCTGAAGAAAATAAAGCGAGAACTGAGCAACTTCTAGATCGAATCAATACTTGATTTACTGCTCACATCCCTTGTGGTTCTACCCGTTCTCTAACCACATTTGTATGTATATACCTTTTTATATATTTGGCCATATATATTCTTTTATTATGCTTCTTTCATTTCCTTGGCTTGGAGAGAGAATCCTAGCATATCTGACTGCTCCATCTCAATGAAGAGTGCCTTCTGAAGCTGTGGCTCTCCCCAGAGTCCTCGGAAAAATGAAATATATCAAGCTGAAGATTTGAAAAAAAAGACCACATTCTCTTTAAGAAACTAATTTCTAACGGCTGGGACTGACAGCTCAATCAATATTTGTGAGCATAAGCAATTTTCTCCGAAAGGCTAGAGTTAAAAAAGGGTACGCCGTCATTAAGCAATGCTCTCACGAATTGTTTCACAAACCTTGAGTGACAGGGAGATTTATGGCTTTATGGAACGCTTCTCTGTGGCTTGAAGACTAAATGAAGGTGGATTGATTGCGCGGTTTCCCGAGAACAGTTTTTTCTCCTAACTTCCCAGAAATCCAACCCAGCCAATCCGTCTCCCTGCCCTCTATACTCAACACACTCCACGCAGAGCAGCCGGGTCGCTGGGGCCTCGGACCGTTCCATCAGGTTGTTTACATGCGTGATGTAGTAAACCGCGGGCGTCTTGGTTCAGAACCTGGGCACACACGAGCGATGGCTGGTTTGTATGAATGATGGGAAGTCATCTACAGAAGTGAAACATCTGCATTTGTTTACAGCCCTCGGGGTGACACTGTGTTTAGCTGTGTAGTAAATGAGCTAGTCATGTGATGGTATCAGATCGGCGTATAGACGTGCGTTCTCAACGTTGCCCAATTTTAGGCAGAATCTGAGGAATTTCCGATACCAGTATCGGAGGAATTTCCGATACTGCTATCGGTATCGGAACAACTCTGCAAAAAATGGGACAATCTCGGACAATGATATTGATTGTGAAAATGGACGATCAAAATATGTTGGCAGACCTGAACCTCCCTGAAGAAACACTGAAAAAGTGAAATCCACAAAGACCCGAAAGGGAGAAGCTTTTCCTTACTGGGATAGTGTGTTGGCTGTGGTGAAGTGCTTGGCGGCTGTGCTCCTCGTAAATGATTAGGTGGCACGTGTTGTTTGTCACCTGTCTGGTGTGCTTCAGACTCCACGTAATGGGAACAATATGTTATGTCAATTATGTCAATCTGTAGCAGCGCGGAAAGGGAGAGGGAGAGAGAGAGAGAAAGAGCAAACTAGCAGGCGAGCTACTGGAAGCAATTTAGTCAATTTTACCAGATTTATGAGGTGTGTGTGTGTGTGTGTGTGTGTGTGTGTGTGTGTGTGTGTGTGTGTGTGTGTGTGCTTGTGTTGGTTCATGTATCTCTGTTTATGCGGTGCCATTTCAGTGTATTTTGTCATTTTGTGGACCCTCATGTTAAACGGTATTCCTCTGTCTGTTTCATCAATTTGATCTGTGCGCCTGTGTCTGCGTGTCCATGCAGGTTTGTGTGTCTGCGTGTAGGCTGTTATGTATGCGTGAATGTATTTGGGTATGCAAGTCTGTGTCTTACCATGTATGTGTGTGTTTTTGTGGAAAGAGAGAGAGAGATAGGAAGAGAGCGTGTGTGCACGTGTTTCTCTGCATGTGTGTATATGTTTCTGGATGATTTTGTGTTTCTGTATGCGTGCTTCTGCATGTGTTCTGATTCTGTTTCTGGATGCGTGTTTCTGCGTGTGTTTGTTTTTGCGTTTGTGTGTGTGTGTGTGTGTGTGTGTGTGTGTTTCTGCATCAGTGCGTGCATGTGTGTGTCTGCACGTGTGTGTCTGCATGTGTGTGTGTGTGTGTATGTGTGTGTGTGTCCTGACCCAGAGTGCGCGGTCGGGGCCAGGGGAGCCATGAGTTTTACTGGGATACATAATGCATGTTCCTCTGATCCATCCACTGTGTCTCCCACTGCCACCGCTTTCCAGCCGGGCTTAGCCGGGATTATTAAGTCTTTCTCATTCTTATTCCGATTTAGGCCGCTTTCTTTCCCCCGACATAAATCAGATCTGTTATACTTGGCGCACCACTCAGTCGGCCGTATTGATTCCCCGCCTCTGGAAAAAAGAAAAGAGCCAAAAAAAAGCGTGTATTTTGTTTCATAAACGGCGTGACTGAAATGTGCGAGTGGCAGTCTCTGAAGTGAAGTTCCCCCCCCCACCCCCGTCTCCCCATCTCGGCGGTCTGTGGTTCTCTCAGCGGGCCTAGGCACTCCTCTCCCCCCCCCCCCGGCGCCCGCCCCTCAAACCTCACACCCCCCGCGGTGCGGATCATCAAACCCCTCCCTCCCGCAGCAGGTGGTCCGAACAAGGCCGCCTTCAGATCTCCCATCCCCGACTCGTTGCGAACAGAACTCCACTCCCTCCCGAGGGAACCCGGGCTCGCTGGAGACGGGCTGCTTTGGACTGTCTTCCCCATGACCCCCTCTGCCTCCTGAGGCAGGGGGATTGGGGGGTGGGGGGGGGGTTGACGTTTGATGACACGTCCTCTTATTCCCCCGCGGTGTCTGCTGGCTCCGGTTTGATTTCTCCCCCGTCAGCGAGGGAGGGGAAGCTGCTCTTCCTCTCCGCTCCCTGGGAACCACTTAGGCTCTGCTGCGGCGCGGGACACCCTTCCACAGGGCTGCTGGTGGTGGTGGAGGTGGTGGAGGTGGTGGTGGTGGAGGTGGTGGAGGTGGTGGTGGAGGTGGAGGTGGTGGAGGTGGTGGAGGTGGTGGTGGTGGTTGAGGTGGTGGTGGTGGTGGTGGTGGTGGTGATGGCAGTGTTGGTTCTGGTGGTGGTGCTGGTGATGGTGGTGGTGCTACTTCTGGTGGGTGTGGTGTTGGTGCTGGTTTTGCTGGTGATGGTGGTGTGGCTGGTGGTGGTCGTGGTGGTGGTGGTGGTGGAGCTGGTGGGGGTGGTGGTGGTGTTGGCGATGCGTCCTCATGCTGATGGACTCAGAACTTAGCCCCAACAATGTGTGCGCCGCAGGTTTTTCCAGGGGAAAATTCGCCCCTAATCGCGTCTTTGCATTGACTTTGTATATATTCTCGCCTCGCCTTAATATTGTTGTGAACGCACCTTGAGGTAGAACCCAATCAGCTCCTCTATTCCCTAGAGCTCCCCCTGTCCGCTCACCAACAGCCTCGGCAACAAACCATCGCACCTAGCACAGGTTTATAGGTTTGATCAACGATCATACTAAATCATTCTTAATATGAACTAATGGCTTCTAAGTATTTCATTCACCCACACGTACACACACACACACACACACACACACACACACTAACACGCACGCACGCACACGTACACACACACACACACACTAACACGCACGCACACGTACACACACACACACACACACATGAACGCAAACACACACACACACACACACACACACACACACACACACACACAGACAGACACAAACACCCCCCCCCCCCAAACACACACACACAGACAGGCAGACACACACACACACACACACACACATACAGACACACACACACACTATCAGTTTGTGAAAGGAGGGACTAGCCCTCTGAGGATGGAACATTTCCTGATTTGTTTTAAAGAAAACAAAGTGAACACAAAACACTGATTCGGAAAGAAACAACTGTTTGGTGATTAAGTAATGCATCAACCATGTATAGTTGTGTTTTCTGACTGTCTGTAGGCGGGTAAATCACTTCTCTGAGATTTACAAGGGAATCCCATACAGAGAGCAAAATGAAAAAGCCAGAAAAAGATTCCTTCACAGATGGTGTCTTTTCTTTGTAGTTTTAAACATGCCGTTAAAATGCAATTATGCAAATAACAATGTTCTGGATAGGGGCGTTAAAGTGACATTACCATAAATAGTATGACTTATTTATACAGGCATAAACGATGATGTCAAAGTTATATCAGCGGTCTCGTTAAAGGTGCAAATGCCTGAACGGGATTGAGATAAGGGAAGGTGTGAGAGTTTAATGAGACCTTACGATTTTATAACTGTAGCTTTGCATGGCATATATTATGACAGCACGTTTATTTAAATATTTATCTAAGGGCAGTTCTGCCAACACTCCTTCAAGCAAAAGTAAGCCAACGCTAAACTCAAACAACGTGTAGAGCGCCATCTCTGGTGGAACCAGGGAACTGCGACCATTGATCCTGATCAACGTTCAACTCGCCAATCAACAGCAATTGTATGAGGCTTGTTTGTTCTTCGGCAAATTCGATATCGGTGCTCCATTGCCTAGTTTTCTTTTTCAGTTACAGATCACCCAGACGACACCTAGACGCAAACAACCTCCTCTATACGTTCTACATCTCAAATCTTCACAGCTTTGACCAAAACTAAATTTGAATCAACATCAGATTAGACTCAACGTTATCGCCAGTGCAGTAAAAGACGCGTTGCGATGCGACGATCTCTCCGCCAGATAGTGCAGAGAAGCGTGAACAGGGAGCGAGTGATGACATCCATGAGCGACGCTGAATGAACCGCCTTCGAGGAACACGGGACCACGGTTAAAGCCAGCCGATATGAAACGCTCTGCAGGCCGCAGGTTCGAGTGCAGCGAGGCGTCCCGGAGGTATTACCACACCACATGTACACACACATCCGCCGTGCCAAAGCCCTTCTCCCTAACTGATAAATCTCCGTGAGGGAATATGTTGTTGTTGTCGTTGTGTTGTTTGGCACCAGGATGCGTTGCCGAGTGTGGGCGAGGGACATCGGGGCTGGGAGAGAGAGGGAGCGGTATAGAGACTGTATGGATTTAGGCCGGTTCCGCTGGCGTCTGTCGCAAGTGCTAAGTGAGTCAGGGGGACGGGGGAGGGGGGGAGAGAGGCTCAGACCTCCGCAACGCCAGCCCCAGGCCTCTGCTCGAGATGCTCCGTGTGTGTGTTTGTGTGTGTGTGTGTGTGTGTGTGTGTGTGTGTTAACACGCATTCGCATATTTTGTGCTCGTCTTGGTAAGCAGTGTGTGTGTGTGTGTGTGTGTGTGTGTGTGCATTTGCACCATTATGCATGTTTTTCTATGCGCTGCGTGCATTTTTGTCCGTGAGAGAGGGAGAGTGCATGCATGCACTACTCACACGCGCGTGCATTCCGTGGGTGCGTGCTTGTGTGTGCGTGCGTGCGATTGCTCTCGCGGGCGTGTGTGCGGTCGGAGGCGACGGGTATTCTCTTAAGCCTACCTGTTTCACCGGTAATAATCGGGCCATTAAAGGGACAGGTACAGTTTTAACCCCTTATGTCCCCTGAGGGCCCGTACAGCTTATTGCCCCGACGCAGCGCGGGCCCCGGCGTGATTGCGCTGGGGCAGGAGCAGCGAAGGCAGGCGCTGAGGTAAGCGTTTATTTCCTTTGTTGTGGAACTAGACGACTGCTCTTGTGTCACACGACCGCAGCGCACGCCTTCCTCGTGGGGGGAACTGTAGTGTGTGTGTGTGTGTGTGTGTGTGTGTGGGTGTGTCTGTGTGTATGTTTGTCTGTGCGTGTCTGTGGGTGTGTGCATGTGTTTGTGAGTGTCTGTGTGTGTGGGGGGGGGGGGGCAGTAAGGGGTGATCTCAGCGAGCTGATGAGCTTCATCCGTGTGCGTGTGTGTGTGTCTCCATGTGTGTCTGTGTGAGGTTATGGGGGGGTTGATCTCAGAGAGCTGATGAGCTGTGTGTGTGTGTGTGTGTGTGTTTCTCTATGCGTGTGTGTAAGGTTATGGGGGGGTTGATCTCAGAGAGCTGATGAGCTGTGTGTGTATGTGTGTGTGTGTCTCCATGCGTGTGTGTGAGGTTATGGGGGGGTTGATCTCAGAGAGCTGATGAGCTCCATAAGCGCTCCAGTTGTCCTCGAGCTGTGGAGTTGAGATCCTCGTCGGCCGACGTGACGGATCCCCTTTTAATTAAAGGGGCGCCCAGACTCCTGAACTGTTCCTCAGCGTCTCACTGTTTCATTTCCATCTT
>NC_136944.1:21524122-21541820 GCF_949987615.1 Pollachius pollachius | reverse complement strand
ATATCGACAAGGGTGGGGGGGGGGGGGGGGGGGGGGGGGAGGCGGGCGAGAGGCAGCCACCGTAGCAGGGCCCGACTGAGGATGGAGAATGTTGGGGGGTGGGGGTGGGGGGTGGATGAGAGAGATGGGTCTCTCTCCAGGGAATGGGGAAACTACAGCTGTGGAGGATGAGGCGATCAAAGCTCTACTCCATCATGGACAGACCTCATGATAACACGACGTGTGCCACTGTATGCATGTCTTCTGAAGCCGGGCGTGTAGACACATGCTCTCCAGGGGCCCCTCCGTCCGTTCATGTGTGGGGGGGGGGGGGCCCTCGTCACTTTGTGGAGGGGACGTCGGTGAACGTGTGGGATCTCGATGACAGGAATTCAAATCCATCTTGTGTGATTGCGTTCTTGATCACACAGACTATGTTTACATTTACATTCAGGGCGTTTAGCAGACTCTTTTATCCAAAGCGACTTACAATAAGTGCATTTGTCAGAAGAAAGAGAAACAATAATACAGGAGGTTTATAGAACCAAGTGCCAAGCACTAACAATCACTAGGTTAACCCATTCCCCGTATACAACAAAGATAGCTAGGATAAGATGCTGCACAATGCTAAGTAGTATTTTAAGCCAGGAAAAAACGTAATTTGAAGTGCCAGGACAACATACAATAAGTGCTTACATCAAGTGCCAGCGCTGTACATTTCAGCCCAGAAATTGCAATAATCACACGGCTGCACAAACACAAAACGATGGCCACTGAACCACCGTGCCTCAGTCTATGGCTCCACATGTTCATGTGGTTCTGATGACAGCAGAACAATGGTTCTAAACGGTTTCAGCAGACCGGATCGTTCGACCGTTTGAGCGGAGAGTGCCGCAGAGTGAAGCCACTGAACACTGAAAGAGGAACACATATCTCTCAGGTCTTAAAGGTTTTTGCGGTTGTCGTTTGCTCTTTCTCTCCTGTCCTCCAAAATGACATTCATGGCCTCCACGAAAAAACAGAGGTGGAAAGAGGCCGACCCCTTACCAAATGTAGCAGGCAGCCCGATGCTACCCCTAATGGTCGCACTGCATAGAAACCTCCACTCGAGAAGCACTGTGTGTGTGTGTGTGTCTCTGCGTGTGTGTGTGTGTGTGTGTGTGTGTGTGTGTGTGTGTGTGTGTGTGTGTGTGTGTCTCTGCTCTACGGTTGACCATGGGATCACTCCTCCATCATTAAAGGCAAAAACGCAGAATCGGAGCACATGTTGGTGAGCTCCAGTCCACACGGCTGTTGGAGCTGAACAGGCTGTTTACAGATCCAGAAAGAATTGACAACACAAAGGGACCACTGCTCTCTCTCTCTCTCTGTCTCTCTATCCCTCTCTCTCTCACTCACTCACTCACTCACTCTTCCTCTCTCATCTCTCTGTTTCGTGGCGTAACCCGTAGCTACAGCAGCTTAGGGCCTGGATGCACAGAATGAGGCTGAATATCATATGGGAGAATCATTGTTCGGTTTGTATTCCGATGGCGACGAAAAGCACGACACAGCGAAAATAAGCAGATTCCGGTGAAAATATTCAAGGGGAAGTTCACGGACAAGGCTGGCAGGAAATGCTTAGTGCCAATGGCCTCACAGGAAAATAAATAAATCACAGCGTTGCGTCGTCCCTATTGCGATTGGTTGGTCAAGGCCGGAGTCTGTGTGGGCTGTTGGGGAATTTAAACGGGTCACGCAACTGTCAGGTTGGGGTTCTTAACTACACGTGTTCTCAACCTCACGGCAACCGCTCCTTTCCCTGTGATGTCTTTGTTAAATGTGGTGTGTCTCCGTGGAAGGCTCTGTGCTGAGTAACCCTGGGTCCATCAGGGGGGGTCGTGTCCCCCACCTGGTCCCTTCCCCCACCTGGTCCCACCCCTTCCCCTGGTTCCACCTGGCCCCACCTGGTCCAACCCCAACCTGGTCCCACCAAGCGAGGCTGACGTCCTACAGTGGTACCCGGACGCCTGGGTCCCAGGGTGTGGATCTCCGTGATCACCCGCAGGCGCGAGCTCGCAGAACGTTCCTATAATAAGAACGTATTGTTTGGAGAGAACAGGTGTCACATCCTGTGTGTCTGCCGGTCTCCGGTTTGGGAGCTTTCTGCTCCGCTCCGATCTCACGTGGCGTACCTTTTGGTGACGTCATAGTTGTTTATGGGGTTCAGCTCAGTTGTGTACGCTGTGTAGGATGTAGAGCGGGATGACTTGTAACCAGAAGGTTGCTAGTTTGACCACTGAACAAGACGCCTCACCCTAACTGCTCCTGATGAGCTGGTTGTCTCCTTGCCTGTTTGACTCTGCCGTTGGTGAGTGCAAGGGCGTAGGAACCGGGGGGGACAGAGGGGACGTGTCCCCTCCAATATTGGAGACAGGTGCATTTGTTCCACTTAAAAATTATACCGGGGGAAGAAAAATATTTTATTTTATTTTGAAAGCGCAACACAGCGTCTTGTCACCGCTTCTTATTCTAAAAAACTGGATGATTGAGCAATTAAAGAATTGATTTGATATTTATCAGTTCATTACTGCCATTCAAAATGTGTTTTCCTTTACATTTACAAATGTATCTTTTTAGTAGAATAAAATATATTTGTAAATTTTTTCAGTGTAGTTAATTTATGACATATTTCTGTTCAAACCATTAACGGATCTGTCAGGTTTCCGATATGTGTCCCCCCCAATGTTAAACTCATTCCTACACCCCTGGGTGAGTGAACATACCGTTGTAAGACGCTTTGGATGAAAGCATCTGATGCTCTACCTACCAAGGGTGGAGCATATTATATACATCTACAATGTAACCATACTCAAACATTATTCTTTAGACTCTAAATTGGTTGTCCAGCCGCTCATTCATGTCTCACATGAAGGGGACATTGTCAAGTAAAACCCATTCAGTTGAAACCAGTTTTGTTTGGGTCTATGTCCGGCTAAAACGCTGTTACAGAGTGGTGGTTTCCGATAGGCTGCGCACCCTAACTTGAGCCAGTCTGACGTATGTCAGACCCCGCCCCCATGGACCCTATGTGTCCTTCATTTTAAAATCCACGACCGTCACGACTGCTCAGAGCGCATTTCCCTGAAACTCGTAGGCAGAAGCTCTCTCTGCTGAAGCGAGGGTTTACTCACCCTTTAATCTATTTTTACACGACCGGCATTCATGTCCGTACTACTAATGGCCTATCAAAACACCCCCTTTGTGCTGGGAATAATTAATTCAGTGTGGTCTAGTGCAACGACAGGTTTGCATAAACAAAATAAAGAAGCACGCCATCCAGCTTTTAGCGATTGAATACCATTTCACGGGATCATGGCCGTTTACGATGTGGCCATGTTTGATGTAATCTTCCAGTCGGGTAGCGTTGATTCCCCTCTCCTGCAGTGCACTGAGTCAGGCCCTTCTCTCTGTGACGGCTGGGAGACCGCGACAGCCGGTGGAGACACCTCTTTCAAATCCGTCGGCCTCCCCGTGTCCCCAATCCCCTCCCTAATATAGTCGGGTTATAAATGAAAGCTGCCGTTCCCAGAAAAACCGTCGGTTCATGGAAGTGCTCGCCGTACGGCCGTATACCCTTACCCTTCCCCGTCCTGCCTCTTCCTCGCTCCGTAACTTTGCTGCAGTTCTGCTCTTGCACACCGCGGTTGTTCACACTTCCGCTGCGTCTCTCCTTGCTTGTTAACGGTTGTCATTTGTTTACAAGACTCGCCTAAGACGGGAGGAGGGAGAGAATAGAAACAAAATTTAATTTGTCTCCTATTTTTAGTTGGTTTCTCCACGCGCGAGTCACATGACCCTTCATCAGATTCCCCACCCCCTCCCTCCTCCCGTTCCCCTTGGCGGTTTGTTGAAGCCATATCCTCTCATACATCTGCCGCCGCGAGGCCACTGAAGGCAGACACAATCTACTCTGGATTTATATATCTATATATATATATGCATCTGCACCTCTGGTCTCCGTCTCACAGAGAGTGATGTCCCGCTTAATTGCGGTGTTTGGTCCGGACAATGTATTGTGTCTCGAGGCAGAGCCGAACTGTCAGATTTAGGCTCACTCCCTTCTCTATATCTTTCTCTCTATCTCTCGTCACTTATCTCTTGCTCTCTCTCTGTCTGTCTGTCTGTCTGTCTGTCTGTCTCTCTCTCTCCTTCTCTCTCACTGGCTGGCTATTTGGTAGTTGGGGTCGGGGGGACATCCGGAGGAGTGTGTGCAGGTATAGGGCCCTTCTTGCTGTGTCTCAGGTATAGGGGCCCTTCTGTCTGTGTCTCAGGTATAGGGCCCTTCTGTCTGTGTCTCAGGGGTAGGGCCCTTCTGTCTGTGTCTCAGGTATAGGGCCCTTCTGTCTGTGTCTCAGGTATAGGGGCCCTTCTGTCTGTGTCTCAGGAATCGGGCCCTTCTGTCTGTGTCTCCGGGGTAGGGCCCTTCTGTCTGTGTCTCAGGTATAGGGCCCTTCTGTCTGTGTCTCAGGGGTAGGGCCCTTCTGTCTGTGTCTCAGGTATAGGGCCCTTCTGTCTCAGGTAGGGATATGGGGCCCTTCTGGCTTTGGGGACTATGGGCCCCTCTGGCTGTGTCTCAGGTATAAGGTTTGTCTGGCTGTGTCTCAGGTATAAGGTTCGTCTGGCTGTGTCTCAGGTATAAGGTTCGTCTGGCTGTGTCCATGGGGGGCCCTGGGCACCCCCAGGGGGCAGTAGGGGCCGTGACTCTGCATATCTAACGTTGTTTATCATCGCCCGGGCAGGAAGTCACGTGACCTGTCTGACTGCCGCTTCCCTGCCCATGTATATTGCTTCTTTATCCCCCCTGACCCCCCCCTACCCAACCACCATTCATATTGCCTCCCCTCTCTCGCTCTCTCTCCCTCTCGCTCTCTCTCTCCCTCTCTCTCTCTCTTTCTTCCCAGACCCCCCCACCCACCATGTATATTGCCTCTTTGTCTTCTCCCCCCCCCACCACCCTTTTTCCTCTCCTATTCCCCCCGTGACCGGGGAACAAACTGGTGTGTTTTTAGGTATCGGTCTTTTATTGACTGTGCTGTGGATGCGTTACGGCTGCAGTTCCCGTGGTTCACGTGAAACATTAACACAAACCATGGCAGTGCACGCGAGGGACGCGTAAACAGGTATGCATCGGCCGCGTCTCGCCCAGGCATCCATGTCTCCGTAGAAGGACCCAGACAGGCAGCAAGGAGAGCTACACAAATGGGGTCTTAACCAGGGACAGTGCTTGTTAAGATAACAGCAACGTAAGCCTTTCCTGTAGGGCTCGGGCCTTATCAGCGGCTGTGTTCGTTTGTACACGGCGTGCCGCCGCCGCAGCCCGCCGCCGCATCTGCTGCTGCTGGTCAAGTGGACGCTGCGGTCCTGTTAACAAGCACCTTCACCTTGACGCAGGCTTTTGTTGTGCCTTCATGTGTCGCCGGGCTCCCTCCATCTTCTTTCTCTACTTGTTGTCCTTCCTCTCTCTAGCCTAATGCATGCATATGTGTTTGTGCGTTTCTGAGTTTGTGCTTGTGTGTGTTAGTACTTGGGTTTGTGTGGGCAAGTGCGCGTGTGCTTGTGTGCGTGCGTGCGTGTGTGTGCGTGCGTGCGTGTGTTTGTGTGCTTGTGGGTGGATGGGTTTATGCGTGCTTTTGCTTGTTTGTGGTTGTGTGTGTGTGAGCGTGTGTGTGTGTGCTTGTTTGTGGGTGGGTGTATGGGATGTCTGTGTGCTTGTGTGTGCTTGTGCTTGTGTGTCGGTGTTGGTGTGGGAGCGTATGTGTTTATGTGTGTGCTTGTGGGTGTGGGTCAGCTGAACGATATGGTAAAATAATCGAATTGCAAATATTGTGACAGATATTGCTGACAAACTATCAGTGGGAGAGATCATTTTTCCTCTATTTTTTTTTTTCGATGAAGAAACAATTAAAATGACGATGTCACGTTTGTTGGGGAGGAAATGTTTTTTGTCCAGGGCAGTTCTGAAGCACTACACTACTTAATCTAATATGGTATACATTTTAGACATTTTTACCGTATTGAAAAAATTGCAACTCCCTCAATTTGCAGCACTTGGCCATATTGCCATTTTGATAATATTTTGAATCATTTTTCAGCCGTGTGTGTGTGTGTGTACGTGTGCGTGTGTGTGTTTGTGTCTGCGTGTGCTTTCAGTACCCATTTTACGTGTGTAGTTTAAATAAGTAATCACGCTTTGTAGAGGCAGGGAGAGATACAAGTAGGGGAAACTGTGTTAAGTATGTCACATCATCCCTCAAACAGGATCATCAAGAAAAGAAGAAAAAAGGGATCATCAAGAGGATACGAAAACACAGACAACATCGCATTAATCCACACTCCCGCTTTCAAAAAAGAACTGGAATTAGTATTCAGCCACGGTGCTGCTTTGTGTGTTCAAAATTAACCTTAGCAAGTGTCTGCCTCGGAATTGCAAGGCCCTTCCTTCGGGTTGACAGATGTGTACGATGTCCTCCGTACATATTACACTCTGCAAACAAGGGCCGCAGTCTAACCTTGGCGTCCTGTTTGCTGTGGGGCCGGGGCGGTAGCGGGCGGCTGTCTCCCTGCTCTGGAGGACGTGTTCGGTGGTTCCACAGAACCGCCGTGCCGACCGGCGCGAAGCTTAAGGTGCGTTCACACCAAACGCGAAGGGGCGACACGATCCCATACAAAGTGAACGTAGAGACGCGAATCGGGCGAATTATTCTCTAGAGCAAACCGTCTACAACTTTTGATTTGACGCGCGACACTTTCGCCCTGCACGGGCAAGCGCGTTCACGAGGATTTGCAGCGTGACAAATTTGCTCGAGTTGAAATATTTCAACTTTTGCCGCGACATTCGCGTGATGACAGCCAATCAGCGTTCAACAGTGTGGCCACTGAGTGACATGTGTAACGTAGCAGCCAATCAGCGTTCAACCGGCCAACCGTTCCCTGCAGTGCAGTCCGGGGTGAACCACAGCAAATTCGCCTGACAAAATTTGCACAGCCACAGTTTATGATTTGTCGCGCGACAAAACTTGGGCGACAACGCGAACGGGCGACAAATGTGTCTTTTGGTGTCCTTAAACAAGATAGTTTGGGGTCTAGTTGGACCTACTGCGGGTTCTGAAGGGTTTCTGTACGTTTTGCGTTGACTCAGGGTTTTACAGAACTACGACTCTCTCTGGAGTCCTCAGAGTAGGGTGGGGTATCAGCCACGAGAAATCCCATGATGCATTGTAATGCATGAGGTTTACGCAATGCCAGTGAGAGATTGAAAAGAACATTGAACTGAACATTTTTCATGTTTACAGTATAAATAGCACTATTTATGGGTTGCTTAATGTTGATTATTAATTGACGTTTCGGCTCCATTTCGGTACTTATTTGACAAATAACGCAATTACCTATTATGCGCCAGTATTTAGGGGTGACTTTTTCTGACATCTGTCTGTGTATGAAAAACGGGAATATTTCTAGTATAATGTGTGTGACATTTATTGTCATTTTTTGGGGGGATCCATAGACTTTTATTGCCACAACATGACTAAAGTGCCTCATCAAAACCACCCAAAACATTAACTGGGCCGCTGTTTATGGCACGACGTTAGACACAAGATATGGGGGGAAAAAGCGAGTTATTATACAGCCAGAGTTATATATATTAAGAAAGATGAAGATGATATGAAGATATTGTCACTATGATATGATGGCGTTGTGATGGTTTATTCCCAATGTCGGCCAGTCACATCCCAGCTGCCACATCCGTATCCTATGGGCCTTCTGCATGACAAGAATCAACCACAACCCCTCCTCCTCTGGGATGCATAGCAAGCAGAGGCATCCCAGCCTCTCACGACCACAAAGGCAGAGAACCTCGGTCGCACCCGGAGCATTCTCCTCCGTTTGTGACGCGATAGAGACTAAACGGCAGACAGCAACTCTGCCTCATTCCACAAACTGTTTTTGTTTTAAGGAGCGAGGCGTGTGCAATTCCATATCTTTCATTCTGTCGACGTCTACAATGAAACCAACCCCCGGAGCATAAATCATTTTCTCCCGCGCACAAGGGCTTGTCTGTCTAGATAACGGCAGCCTGGCGCCCGTTTCTTCTGGGTGGCGAACTTCCCATTGTTGTCCCCCCCGAAAAACACATTAAAACAAGTCGCCCTGCCGTCGGTTCACTCAGGTGGGCTTTTGTTTCCTAAAAACCTTTTTTCTCTCGAGGCACAACGCGAACAGCAGGTGCTGCTGTGTACGAACCAGGGTGTGGGTTCACCTCCTCTACCTCGGCTGAAACCCGGTGTTTCAGGGAGACAGGACCGTTAATTAATCACCCAACGCCAGCCGGCCTTGTCCCTTTTTCAGAAGGTTACAGCGGCAGTAGCTCAGGAGGTAGAGCGGGTGGGCTGGTAACCGGAAGGTTGCTAGTCCGACCCTCTTCCTAGCTGAGTGTCGAGGTGTCCCTGAGCAAGGCACCTCACCCTAACTGCTCCCAACGAGCTGCCCGTCAACCTGCGTGGTTGACTCCGCGGTCAGTGTGTGAATGTGTGGATGAACGGTTGAAAGTCCCTCTGGATGAAAGCGTCCACAAAATCCCCTGAATGTTAATGTACAGCCTAAGTAGCCGGGGTCGAGATGCCTTGCTCAACGGCTGACTGGCACAACGTGTCTTATTTTTGCTCAACTGTTAGGAGAGGCTTTCATGATCGTTCATCAGTAACGATCACAAAGTTGGTCCTGTGTCTTCGCCACAGCGTTGGCCGTGATGCCCTCAGTAGTTTGGATGAGTTTATTCTGCCTGCTTCCCCCACGCAGGCTGACGCTCCTTGATGCGTCGTCACGTCTCACATGTGGCGATTCCTTTTTGCTGAACGTCTGCGTGTGTTGTTTTCTGTCGTGATGACGCGCAGGTCCTCGCGTTGGGCCCTACCGACGGCATTACAAGAGGAACGACCTCACCGCTGCCCCTTGGGGTCTGGTTCTAGGGCCACGCTACGACACTGGGGAGGTTTTCACCGCCAGTCAACTCGAAATCAAGTGAACGCCATCGTAATGGACTGAGGTGGAAACAGTCCATTACAATAGTGTTCACCGGATTGGTGGTCATCTTTACTAATTCACGGAAAAGTAATTGCTAGGCTTATCTTGCACCAAACACGTTAGCTTAAAACTGTTTTTTTTTTCTCTGTTTAAGCCCACCACAAAAAAGGCTAAAACCTGTGTTTTTGCCCAGATACGAAGTCAGGTGATGCTATTGTAGTGGTATGTAATGGTTTTCACCTCAGTCCATTACAATAGCATTCACTGACTTTACTCATCTCTGCCATTGTTTTACAATGGCTCTCGTTTTATCACGTCATGCCATCAAATGACCTCGACCTGCACAGACAATGGGTTATATTGTGTGCCACTGCAACGGACTGTGCCAGTTTAAAATCACAGCTCCCCTGCGCCACCGGATAGCCTATGGTTAGGGGGAAGGGCTCCCAGCCAGAAGGCGCTGGTTTGAAACCCACTATCCGCAGTCTACAGGTTTGCAAAACGAACAAAGGATTCAGGGTGAGGTTAAATATATCTGAATCATAAATGTGCAGACTAGATGTGTCTACAATTAGCCGGCCTTCTCATGCAGAGCCAGGCAGACCATATGTGTTTGGTGTCTGGTTAGGAGTCTATAGGAAACCTTATAAAACTGCCCAGAAACCTCAAATTAAACTCACGTCTGGGGTTCTAGTGCTCTAAAACAACATTTGAGAAACCATTTAGTTCATTAAAATCAAATTGAGTCTGTCTGCAGAGTGTCAGAGAAAGAAATATAGCTGAGGCGGTTGCCGAGTATAAACATAAGGAACCCGAGCAGTCAATTAGGCAACTCAATTATTATTCATGAATCCCAAAGCTGACAGAATAATTAGATTGTGAACGGTGACTGATGGCTGTTTACAAAGATCCCTGTGATTATTGCAGTAATGCTGTGTACTTTTTTATTTGGTCTCTGATAAAATCGTCCTAAACGATTATTTTAATGCAAGATAAGCCCAGTAATTACTTTTACCCGACTTAGTAAATAATATATACCTAGGTTGATGCTGAACATGTTGGCCTCAAAAGCCTACAGATTTAATACCAGAAATAGCCCCAAGCTATGGGAACATGTTGACATACATGTTACAGCTGCGCTTTTGGTTAACGTTTTATTACTAATTATTTTAATATTCCAAGAAATACCGTGCACAGACCTTCCCAGCTATAGAAGGGTTAGCTAGAAAAGACCATAACAGCATTAATAAGCAAGCCTACGAATTGTAAACCCTCATGATACACATGATGATCCTGCGATGTGGTGACGGATCAACGGAAACTCAGTCAGTGAGAAATGAAAAGTCATTGTCACGTCTGATGAGCTGAAGTGTACCGACTTCATGGAGTGGACCCGGGAGCTGTGGAGTGAACCCGGGTATTGTACCGTGAGCCTGATGCCGACTCACAAGGTCAACCCTGGAGTGACGTGGACAGGCGCGTAAAGACGCAACTCATCAGTCGTGTGAGTAGTTTGTCTATTAAGGAGTTTCCAGATTCACTTTTCTCATCAATCTGTAGTCAGAAAAGGTCTGCGCTTCAAACAGGCCGTAGACGAGCTATTACAACCTAAACGGAGGATATTTAGTTCACATTTTCATTTTCAATATCATATTATCAATATATAATATGATTGCTCTAGGAGTTACAACAGTCAATTTTAGACATCTTTAATTGTAAAAATACGTAAGAATATGTTTGCTTTGTTGAGAGCTATGTTGGTTATTAATTGACAGTGCGTTCATGAATCGGGGCTTTTCGTTCCGTTAGGATAAATCTTCTGATGTCAGCACACCTGTCTCTCCTCGCCTTACACTCATCTGTCAATCAAACCCCGGGCTAAATTAATGTGTGTGTGTGTGTGTGTGTTTTTTGGGTGTTACAAATGCGTGTGTGAATACTATAGCGCTTCAGCACGTGCGAGATCCGCGAATCTTGGTGCCTAGACACATACACAAGCACACGCGCGCGCGCGCGCGCACACACACACACACACACACGGTAGAACCGAAGCGTAAGGACAGGGCGGGAGCCATTTCCACGGCCAAGGGGAGCGCGCGCGGGAGCCTCGGCATGACCGAGACAACTTTTAACACACGAGCCCTCGGTAGTTCCCCGTTCGGTACTCACCAGACAAGCGGTTCCGTTGAGGATGAGGGCGATGAAGCCGCGGTTGGAGCGCGTCATCCTGGCGCGCGGACCCCTCGGTTCCCCCCGGTAAATTCCTCCAAAAAAAATAAAGAAAAGGCTTCAAGAAGACTCTATTCCTATTCCGGCACCGTTATACCGCAAAACTAACGCACGGCGTCCCATCATCTCCGGAGGCGGTGATTCCGTCAACTGCTGCGCTTTGGGCACCGCTCTGGAGCGTGCTGCTGCCGCCCGGTGTCCGCGCGCCGATCCGCGGGTTCGAGGAGTCAGATTAGCGCGATCATAGAAATCCATAGGTGGATGGAGGAAGAAGAAGAGCGGCGGGAGACTTTATGATCCATTACAACAACAAACAAAAATCAAACTGCCGCACGAAATCCCCTCGATTGAGTGCGACTGTGAGTGTGTGAGCTGCGATAGTATCGCGCGGTTTCGGACCCTCTGGGATGGAGCGGATGGCGGGAGCTGATCGCTCATCTCGTCGTGGGTAGACTGGCAAGAGCTCACACAGTTGCGTTGATGTTTAAACAGTACCCCCCCTCCACACACTCCCCCCCCCCTTCTCTCTCTCTCTCTCTCTCTCTCTCTCTCTCTCTCTCTCTCTCTCTCTCTCTCTCTCTCTCTCTCTCTCTCTCTCTCTCTCTCTCTCTCTCTCTCTCTCCGTGTCTGCCTCTCGACCCCCTCCCTCCCTGTGTGTCTCTCTCTCTCTCTCTCTCTCTCTCTCTCGCCCCCTTTTTCCATCCTCCAAGTTCCCTTTTCTCTCTTCCCGCCATTTACAAACCTAGTCTCTCTATGCTGACCGCTTCCCTCAATAGTGGGAGTCTACTAAAGTGATCGATTATATGGGCTTTGTCGGCCTATTACGCAATGGTCGACCAATTTAATTCCCCTATATCTCCCCTCTCCCCGGGGATCAATCAGGATCGCCCTCCGATGGATTTCCGATAGCGCGAGGACACGGCGCAAGTTTGAATTTTAGGTCAAAGTGCTAAAAGCAGATGAACATGGAAATGCGATAATCTAGTGACATTAAAATTAACAGTAGTCGTAGTAGTGGTAGTGATTTATATATTTAGCTTTGCGCCAAATGCAGATTTTTCCTATAATAAAAACATCCGATTTATTTTGTGATTGACAAATGTGATTGACACACCATTGGTGCATTGGTCGTTTTCATGGTTTAACCAATAACGAATCCTCCGGGTCGCATGTTTCATATTTCTGACAGCTTTCTTCTTCTTCTTCTTCTTCTTCTTCTTCTTCTTCTTCTTTGAGGAAGCCCCTTGTTGTGATTCCATTGGTTTTCCGCGCCTGTTAATACCGAGGCGTTATCTGCCTCGCGCCGTCGGTTAAAGGTTAATTGATCCGGGGTCAGGGGTTAATTGACCCTTCCGTGGATAATGTCAACACCTCCGGCCGGGGCCGGGTTAGGGGTGAGGGCCTCGCAGCGTGGGGGACGGCACCGTGGTGAGGAATTAAACATGATGGAGACGCAGCGAGTTTAGGTGTCACACACTCACGCGTGCATGCACGCGCGCACTACACGCACACGCTTATAAATACACGCACACACACGTAAATACACACACACAAAAATACACACGCACAAACACACACACACCCACACACTCCTTATTGCAATGATGCACGGGGACACAGTCGGCGCCTGAGACGCGTCGTCTCGAGAGATCTCTTCCCCCGTTTTTTTTTTGTTATATTATTCAGATATTTATCGCCTTTCCGCCTCTTTATTTGTGAACTCTTTGGGAGAGGAGCAGGAGCAGCCTATAAAGGGATCTGCGCTCCCTGACGCCCCATCGGAGGAGACAGCAGCCGTAATAAAACGCCTTTACGCACGGAGCATGTTCATTCAGCCGCGTACTTTCACTCCGCGCGACATAATTATAGGGCCATAACTCTGTCGGTATACTCTCAGGGGAAGAGACACAACACACACACACACACACACACACACACACACACACACACACACACACACACGCGTGGCCTTGATATTTTCCTGCTCGCTTAAAATAAGCAGGCCTAAGATCTCTCCCATTAAAGACCGACGGGAAGAGTTTACAGATGAGGAAGACGCGTATCAGCGTGGCAAACTGAATGAAAAAAAATGGTGTTTGTGTCTCTCTTTTATCCTGTTCGCCTGCCAAACTTCCAACAAGTGGGCTCAATCATTGCATTGCTTGACACGTAATCCTATTACACAGAATAATTCAATGTGGCTGACGAGCTGCCGTCACAGTGAATCGTCTGGAGACATGCGCTCCGGATTTAACCGTTGAGTCTGTGCTGCCCCCTAGCGGTCAGTGGTGGTTATGCATTGATGATTGGTTTGCAGCTCAAGCCGGCGTCCGGCAGAAGGATTTAGTAGGCCTGTATCCACGTGGGTGCGGTGTTGTGGTACGCGTTCCCATAGTATTTGTAAACCGTACCTCGTTAACGTTATATATGGGTCACCGTTACTGTGCACGCCACATTGTGTTTATTGAGTATGCTCCGGAGAGTATCAGGCATGCAGGAACGCAGAACCACACCTGTCTGCCAGTGCCTGTCTTCCCTTCGTAAATCAACGCTTATATCTTATTTTATCATCCAGTCACAGATCGGTAATCTTTTGTGTGTGTGTGTGTGTGTGTGTGTGTGTGTGTGTGTGTGTGTGTGTGTGTGTGTGTGTGTGTGTGTGTGTGTGTGTGTGTCGGATCAGGGATGACTATAACGCTTGTTGTTGCTTGTCTTATACAACGAATGGCCTTATCTTGTCCTTGGGCTTATAGCAGAGAATATCTTGTCACACACACAAACACACACAGCCACACACAGACACACACACACACACACACACACACACACACACACACACACACATAGGCTACACATACACATATACATGCACACTCAGACACACTGCCTTACATCACAAAGACCGGTTTGGGTGTCAAAGCGATGAGACAAACAGACAAAACTATATGCGGTACACTCAGTATTAGAATAGTCTGTGCAGTGTTGATATTCTCCTTTTATAATTCATAACAATGTTTGGATAAACAGTTTAATATGATGTATTTTATCAATCCCTGATGGGAGGTTAGGGTGTCATTGCAGAAATTCCAGGATAGTAATAGGAATTAAAAATAGTAATTTAATTATTTATTATTAAAAAGGAATTCAACTCATTTAAATACGAGTTTCAATTACAAAATCGTTAATAAATGCATGTATAAGTAAAGTATAAATCTAAGTAAGATCCACAGTAGATTATGGGTGAAAAACAAATACGGGTAAAGTCTTGTGAATGTAAGCTTCAGACTATTATTTTGACGTACAACATGGGGCATATAATATGAGTTGTCCGGTGATGGCAGCTCGCTATGGAATAGGCAAAATATTTCATGGCGTATGGTGTGGAATTGTAAGCACCGCAGCACCGCACCAGAGGGCGCTATAACAAAAGGAAAGGCCGTGTGTGTCGTTGCTGAACCGTGAAGCTGCGTGGCGGGACTCCGTCTTATACAGATGCGTCTTATTCAGAAAATAATGCAAAATACCTACATCATCACAATATTTATAGATTTGTTGCGTTATCTACGTTAATATTTACTCATGTAGGGCGTACATTTTGTAGTTAAGTTCAAATGAAAGGTTTCTGTTGCAGCCAAAGAGTTAAATATCTATTTTAGGATCGACATGGGAGCCACTGGTAGGAGACTTTAAATCATCCCACGATTATTTGTCATGTCATCAAACATCTGGGTTATTGTTCCGCAGGTGGAGAACTCGTCACGCACGCACGCACGCACAAACACAGACACACACTCACACATGAACACACACACATATGCAGACATGCACACACACACCGGACACGTGCGCGCGCACACACACGCACACGCACACACAGACATTTGCACACATGCGAGCACCCACGCACATACAAACACATTTGGACACACGTGCATGGACAGAGGCAGCCTATTAAGCCGCTGCCCATCCCATTCCATTTGAATGTCTCCCTAATATGACCAACGAACAAAAGAGCGCATTCCTCCCCTCAACCGATCCCATAAGAGCCCTCTCCCCTCCAATCCCTCGGACCATTATCCTCAATTTGGATTAATCGCTCTGCTCCTGTGTTGTCTTGTCTCCGGAGTTCAAGACGTCATTATGTGTCTTCTCCGTCTGATGAATGGAATATTGTTTTGGTATGAGATTGTACTGTTGACAGACAGCACATGCACACGCACACGCATACACCTCCACAAACATACACATCCCCTCTCCATCCCTCCCCGTCCACACACACCGACAGTATACGCTATATGTTTTCTCGTTCTGATTTATGGAATATTGTTTTGGTGTGAGGTTTCGCTGTTTTGCCACACACACACACACACACACACACACACACACACACACACACACACACACACACACACACACACACACACACACACACACACTCACAAAGCTCCAGCGACTGTCTCAGGGCTAGAGGCTCTCCTTGTTCGGCGGCGCCTCAGTGAAGGTTAGGACCATCAGGGAGGTAAACAGCAACACGGCACATAGAGGTCAACCTCTTTTTTCCGTTTCCATTCAGACCGCCCGTTGCCTCCGGACCCCAGCGTCAGCCCTGCAGACGTTGGGGTCCCTCTGCGCATTCGTGAGAGCACTTACTTTGTGAGTTGATCTTGTAGAAAACACTGTATCTCTCCAATCTGTCGAGGGGTTTTGTACAAATCTGTGACTTTAAGCAAGATGTGGAAGTGCATGAAAAATATAGAAATGAGCAAAATAGATTTAAAGAAAAAACAGAAAAAACAAATATTTTGGAGCGGTTTTAAAAGCCAAATACTTGCCGCGTTGATATTCAGCCGACAAATGTCTCCAACGTGATTGGTTACAGATGCATGTGTTGACCAGTTCGCCATCTTGCTCACGGACGCCAGCCCACTCCCTCTTGGGCTCGAAGAACCCCCTTCGCCGCCAGACCCCATCCTTCGCCGCCAGACCCCATCCCCTGAGCTCCCCTCTGTGGGACCGGCCCCCCAACTCTGGTCAGTGTCCTGGGGCCACTTGGCCCGTCGAGTGTGGGACTCGGCCGCCGGTGGATCCCAACACAAAGGGATGTAATGCCAACTGAAACACTCGGGGATTCACCTTTCGCACCGTCTCACAGCCTCCCAGGAATACTGAAAACAAGCGTCCCCACGTCCCCCACGGAGACTGCTGAGACCTTCCCAGTGTTGCTGGGTTTGTTTGGTTCCCCCCGCACCCCCATCCACCATCCACCTTCCAGTCTTCCCTCGCGTCCTTGAGTTAAATCCGCTGGATCTTTTTTTTTTCCTTTCTTTTTTACATAGCCTTTGACCTTCGTCGAGGCCCAGTCGATCCCAGCGTAAACGTTTCCTGACCCCGCGGGACCCCGGAGGCTCCCTGTGTCACAGTAGTCCGGGCCTGCGGGGCCCTCACATGTAATTAATTTGTACTTGCCTCCAAGGGGGGGGTTCCCTCCGTAGGAAATCCATTAGTGCCACGGCTTACCAAGCAGGGGTCCCCCTGCGCACCCGGCTCTCGCGGAACCTCAGCTTCAGGGCGGAGTCGGACCCCCGCGTCGGGGGGGACGGACGCCTTCTCACCAGGCGTCCGCACCCCGCAGGGTCCGGCCTCTTCATGCACTCCGCCCTCCGCGCTGGGGGTCCGAGTAGCTCCGGGGGGTAGAGCGGGTTGACTTGCATCCAGGAGGTTAGTAGTTCGATCCCCGAGGTGTCCCTGAGCGAGACGCCTCACTCTCACTGCTCCTGACGAGCTGGCCGTCGCCCTGCGCGGCCGTCACCGCCGTCGCCCGGCGTGTGAATGCGTGTGTGTGCGACGCGTCCGTTAAAACGGGAGGTTGCTGGGTTGCTTGACGCCGCCGTCGTCGGCGTGTGAATGCGTGTGTGTGAACCATTGAAGACGCTTTGAATAAAAGTGTCTGCTAAGCGGAAGGTTGCTGGTTTGATCCCCGGCTCCTCCACGCGGCCTCCTAGTGAGCTTCAAGTTGTCCCCGAGGCAAGACGCCTCACCCAGACTGCAACTGAGGAGCGGGACTCCGCCAGGGATGTGTGCGTGAACCATTGTGAGTGGCTTTGGATTAAAGTGTCTGCTTAATGCCCTGAATCTAAATGTAAATAGATATCTGTCATCCATAGAGTTCTTAGGGTATACACCTCCTCAGTGGTAGATTACCCGGGATAATGGAGATCTGTCAGCTCTATCCACCCCCTGCAGGGGTCTGTCTCTCTGTCTGTCTGTCTGTCTGTCTGTCGCGGGCTAGCGTGCACACCACACCGTGCATGTTCACAGAAAGAGGGAGAAAGAGGAGGAACAAAGGAGAACAGAGAACAGGCGACCACTTTGTCCGGGCCCATTGTGGCCCTGATTCCTCTGCTTGTCCCCGTGTTGGAGAGGGTAG